>NC_086320.1:299484356-299784356 GCF_036172605.1 Pelobates fuscus
GCCCAGGCGAACCCATGATTTCATGTCCAAAACAATTCCATAGATTCCTGGCTAAGTGCCGCCGGAGCACCGACCGGGAACCGCAAGGTTTTCATGACGAAAATAGTTCCAGGGCATTTGCGGATAAGTCCCCCTGAAGGCTATTCACGGTTTTTGTCCATGCGAACAAGATGGCCACCACGTGTTCGAATGTCAAATGGCGGCCACTTCGACTGTTCGGGAGTTCGAAGAATTAATGTTTAAAGTGCCAATAGGCACAATTAGGGTCTCTCAGCCAAAATAAATTAAAGGGGCCATAGTCACAGGGTAAAAGGCTGGCCAGTAGTGCCCTCCAAGACCCAGTAGCGAAGTTGCTTTCGTCACAGTATCCACCTGATATAAAAATAGATCACTCGTATTGTACTTTGCCAGGTAACGGGGAGGGTATGGTGCCACCAAGGTAAGATGGTACTTGAAAGCAGAACTTTGCTGCACACTCCTCTGTTTGTCAGTGTGGCAGGATCCAATTGAATACCTGGCTGTACAATATGTTTTTGTCCCTCACTATACTTTCATTGTGATCCAGGAGAACATCCCTGAATATTAAGGTGAGTGCCATGAATTGGAGTTGCTTTGCTCTGAGCAGAATATTTTTTTTGCATCATGGCTGATGTACACTACCTACTAAATATCCTTTTGACACTTCAACTCCAAAAAGGTAGATTTGGGCTCTGATATTATTATTATTATTATTATTGCCATTTATATAGCGCCAACAGATTCCGTAGCGCTTTACAATATTTTGAGAGGGGGGGATGTAACAATAAATAAGACAATTACAAGAAAACTTACAGGAATAATAGGTTGAAGAGGACCCTGCTCAAATGAGCTTACAGTCTATAGGAGGTGGGGTATTAGAAACATTAGGATAGGAAATATCAAGTAGGAGTGAAGCAGAGCTGGAGGAGAGAGCAAAGCACTATCCCATAGGAGAGCAAGAGACAGGTATGTAAGGGAGAGATTACTCTGGGAGGCCATACGCTTTCCTAAAGAGATGGGATTTAAGGCCCTTCTTAAATGATTGAAGACTAGGGGAGAGTCTGATGGCAGTAGGCAAGTTATTCCATAGGAGAGGAGCCGCCCGTGAGAGGTCCTGCAAGCGTGAGTTGGCCGTACGGGTGCGAGCAGCAGTCAGGAGGTGGTCGCGGGCAGAGCGGAGGGTACGAGGAGGGGCATACCTCTGGATCAGTGAAGAGATATAAGAGGGGCTGAAATTGTTCAGTGCTTTAAATGTATGGGTTAGCACTTTGAATTGACTCCTATAGGATACAGGGAGCCAATGTAAGGACTGGCAGAGGGGCGAGGTGTGAGAGGACCGACTGGATAGGAAAATCAGTCTAGCTGCAGCATTCATTACAGACTGTAGCGGGGCAGTACGGCTTTTGGGGAGACCAATCAGGAGAGGGTTACAGTAATCCATGCGGGAAATTACTAGAGCATGGACAAGCTCCTTGGTAGCATCTTGCGTAAGAAAGGGGCGGATGCGGGCTATGTTTTTGAGTTGGAACCTACAGGACTTGGCAACAAACTGGATGTGAGACTCAAAGGTGAGACCAGAGTCAAGTATGACGCCAAGACAGCGCGCTTGTAGGGATGGACTCATGTGGATATCACTGACTTGAAGGGAGAGTGAGAGAGGAGGATCAGTATTAGGAGGAGGAAAGACAAGGAGTTCAGTTTTAGAGAGGTTAAGTTTGAGAAAGCGTGACGACATCCAGTCAGAGATGGAAGAGAGGCAAGCAGTGACACGTTGCAGGACGGCCGGGGAGAGGTCCGGTGAGGAGAGGTATATCTGAGTGTCATCCTAATATATCGCTCCTAATGCAGGTCTACTCCAAACTCTGAAGTGTGCAAGGTATCACAATAATCCTACCACTCTATATAGGCACCAAAACAACTTTAGCTTAATGAAGCAGTTTTGGTGTATAGATCATGCACCTGCATTCCCATTGCTCTATTCTCTGCCATTTAGAAGTTAAATCAATTTGTTTATGCAGCCATAGCCACACCTTCCTGCAAATAACTTGCACAGACTTACTGTAAAGTGAGATCTTATGTTTACACTTCCTTTATTGCAAATTATATTTAACTTAGAATTTCTTATCTCCTGCACTGTTAATAGTTTGCTACACCTTACAGAAGCCTCCGGCATGTGATTAAAGTTCAATTTAAAGAGCGAGAGATAAAAAAAAAACTTCTAAAGTAAGTTTGCAACTGGTTGAAAATTAAACCTTTATTTCATGCAAGCTGTGTCAGTCAAAGCCAGGGGAGGCGTGGCTGGGGCTGCATGGACAGAAACAAAAGTGATTTAAATCCTAAATGGCAGAAAATTGAGCAGTGTGACAAAGTTTTGGTGACTATAGTGTATCTTTTAATAAATGTCCTATGCTTATAAATCTAATTTATCAATATTGTTTGATTTGTGAGTTAACTTCAAGTATATCCAAACACTATACAAGGTGAAATATATTTTAAATCTCATTGTGAACATTCTCAGTCAACAGGGACTGAAAAAGCTCAGAATCAATATGCCAATATGTTTTATATAAACATAGATCATTCCCCTATGAATTCTCTGTGAATATTAAACTTTTATATCTTTCTTGTAGGCATTTCTCTAATTAGCATTATAAAGCCTTTTGTTCAGTATCCCTCTACCTGACAGCGGCACGTACATCGAGAATCCACTCTCCCATTATTGTGAACCAGATGTCAGAAAGTGTACTCCCGGGACCCATGCCTCTGATGTTTTTTTTTTATCATCCAACCTCAAAGAACGTTAACAGCTAAAACAGGCTTTTAGCAGCCATATTGATTTCAACCGTATAGGCAAGGGAGTTGATAAATAGCATTTTGATTGCCGTGAACCATAAACAAATGATGAAAGCTTTAATGAAGGAGAAAACTCTGTTTTTACTTGTTCATTGCCAAAAAGTGAGCTACTTTTTGATACTTGTTAAAACAACCACAAAAAAAAAAAAAATAAGTTGACAACATCCTGTAATCTGTTATCATAAAGTATAATAGGTAAGAATGTGTTAATAGTATCCTCTAGGCTTGGAGATTAGTTTCAGCCTTAACTGCAATTCACCTTAATTTTTACCCCCAATTTAGTGATCAGTCAAAATTCACGAACTCAGAGCTAAAATTTTGCCAAATTATGAACCAGCTCAATCATGCAATGGTCGAGGATGTTAATTTTGATTTGTGAAATGGAATTCTGCCCTTGGCACCAGAAGAGAAGATTGATGGGAAAAAAGATGAACGATGACTACAGGACAAAATGTTTATTTTATTCACAGATAAAGTGAGAAGTGAGCAATAGAGGAGCATTAATTGTAGATTATGCTAACGTAGTGTACCTATAATCTTAATTTTAATAATGACAGGAGGCGAGTATTTTGCATAACTTTCTTTACTTTATGCCTCCAGCAGCACAAGTCAATCAGAAAACTTTAAACCAATCAGTAACCAGCATCACATCTATATATAAAGCCCTGACAGTCACATGATTTCCTATTTCTTTGATGCGAAAACAGTCCATTATAACGTCAGGGAATTCAAATAACAGTCCTGAGTAACGTGTAGAACATAACTTGTAACGAGGCTTGAAACCTTCCAGCTTTATCTTGATCTTTATCTTTATGATGGTTACTCTGAAAAGAACAGAAATACGTGAAAGGTGATGGAACCCAACTGATGTCCACATTAAATCCAGTATTATATGTATCTATATTTATATTACGTTAATATACTAAAACATTAAACAACCGTAGAATACTTTAATAATCGCCACGGCTGAAACACCCGTCAACCAAATAAGCATCCCATAAATATACTGAAATATCCAAAATCTTATAATAAGACTGAAGATGACAACCAGAAAATAGAATTTCCCAGAGTATAGGGAGGGAAACAGGGAGGGAAAATACTCGCCTCCTGTCATTATTAAAATTAAGATTATAGGTACACTACGTTAGCATAATCTACAATTTTATCACATGACAGGAGGCTTCGTATTTTGCATTTTTAAAGCTGTGGTATGAGCGAAAAGGATGCGTGTGTGGTTGACGAAAATAAATATACGGAAGTTGTCTCGCCGCGTCCAATTCGCCGCCCGTAAAAATTATAGAGGCCCCCCTGAAGGCCTGAGAAGCGGCCGTGCCTCGTACCGAATGAGTACCTAAAGCACGTCTCCACTCCCGTTAACGATAACCACCAGTGAACCCATCCAGACAGAGTGTTCATGGTAACTGGCTTGTATGGTTGTTATAAATCCCGCAGATGTCTTACTGTGTCAATCTAAGTGATGTCGGGATCTCCATATAACCAAACATTGCTATAACTGCACAAAGACTGGGAGACCGCCGGGAACCGGGTAAAATGCGGACGCGAAAGGGATTAGTTCTACGAAACATCGTAGAGGTCCTCCCTTCTGGTGATACCGAAAAACCATTTACGTCGACCTCCAGAGTATCTGATACCCGACGAAAAATCTAACGTAACGTGATTATGACTGACGGTTGACGGAGGGATAGGTTCGTGTTATCAGACTAGTTCCGAAAACCCCAATCAAAGTCTCACAACAGTGATACTTTAACTCATGGTTCTGGACCGTATGTTACCCCGTGGAAAAACGACCTATGAAAAGGTTCTTGATCGACCGGAGTGTCGCGAATCGTACTATGCGCTGTCGAACTAACGTAGCGGAAGCCATTAATGGAGCGGTCGGATCGTGCCGATCGGCCCGTCGTGAAAATTATGAGCAAGATTCAACATCGAGGTAGATAGGGGTAGTAAAAAAGACCGTAGTCCCTTTCCATACCCCAGTGACTTCCAAGTGTTCCATGTGGATAAGTTATTTCGGGGAATACCTGTTGTCCATGAGTCCCATGACTCTAGTTGGTTGCGATAGTCCCTTGACATACCAGTCTCCCTTGAAAGACACCAATCCACCAACTCTAGCCGCTCCTGCATTAACAATCGATGATGATGTTCTCCCTTTTGATCTGCCCGAAGGCAAGTTAGAACTGAAGAAGCAGAGGATGATCCCAATTAAAGACAAATCATTCTAGGTGTCACGCTTAGCTCCTTTACCTCTGTAACGAGTACTATCGAAGTCCTTGCCATTCTGATCCCAATTTCATAGGTGTGCCCGGATCTCAGACAGCGAGCTTTCAGTCGATGTCTGGCCCGTCCGTGAAGTGGTCATGGGAAATAGTCAAGGTACTATGGAGCCTTTCCGCCATATCCGTCGCATTTCCTTATGAAAAATCGCTATCGCTGATATGGAAAAGGTGCAATCCGTCCAAGGTGGAATCTATTCCGAAGTAGAGGTACGTAGTTACTCGGAGCTGGAATCGAACCGACTCCGCTCTGTTCATTATGAATCCCAACAATTCCAGAAACTGTAACAATAAATCTCGTTTGTATACGCAGTTAGGAATTGGGCTTGCAAGGGTCAGCAAGTTGACTAGGTATGCTACAGCGGATACCCTTTGCTCTTCAGTGCGTCCTGACCAGCTTCCAAAACTTCTTGAGGTACTATGTGAGCCAATAGGTAAGTGTCCTTTCAAATCTTACCTTGCAAAACCCTTTGGAGGAGCAGGTCTCCTAACAGGTGTATACCTTCCTTCTTGAGATGTCAGTACGTCCCAAAGCCATTGGGTTGGCCTATGTTGATGACTAGGTGAGAGTCTCCTGTCTTCTTCTTTACTACTTTTACGTGGACCTCGGTCTGATCGGGGCATAGATATCCCTGTAGTGACACCGAGCTCCCTGTTGAGGACTATCTTGTACGTTCCTAGATGACATGGGCATTCCATCCTGAGCTTGTTTCGTACTTCTTTTCCCCGAAGCCGGAGGTTGGCAAGGTGTGCCCGGTGCTTCGGCAAACCCCTTTCGAATGATCCTGGGTGTCTGGTGGTACGCGAGTCAACCAAGGTTTTCCAGTGTGCCAAAGGAAACCTTTTCTTGCCAGGCGGATTCTGTCACTTTTCCTCTTCCGATGGAGACTCTCCCTTCTCTTATGATCTCCAGAGAAGGGGGGGGATGGAGTCCTCGTCCCCTGATGATGGAGTCTGAGATCTTCAATGTGTAGGATGTTCTGAGAGACGGTTCCGCTAAGTCGTGGTTTTCTCTTTCCCCATTGGGGAAGTCGCGTTGGGCCATTCCCATGGTGCTTAGGTGGTAGGATGCCCGACTTGTTAGTCAGCCCCCTGGAGAGGGCTTCTTCACTTGGAAATTGTTCGGTGAATTGAGGGAAATCCGACCTGTTGGTTCACACCCTTTCGGTTTGTGGAGTCAGGATCGTATAACAGTACGCTTATTGTCACTCAGTGTGCCTCTGTGTATAACCGGGGTCACCCAGCATTGCGATTAATTGGTACCACTTTCGCAGGATCTGGGCAGTGGTCTGAGCATGAGGACACTCTCCGTAGGACCGGGACGTACCCGGGTATGGGAGACGTGAAAGTCTCCCTATGTATAATCCAATGGTTCATCCTTATATGTCCTAGAATTGTGGAGTTTGGCGGTATAGTGGGTTCTCCTTCTCGGTTAAGGGAAGGGCGTACGGGTCCTCCAATTGAAACATAGAGGTGTCGGCACACATGCCTGTAGTGTGCCCTGGTCTTGTTGGGACCCTCTTCCGGTCTGTGGGGTACCGAGACAGGTGTCGGGTATGGTAATACACTTATTGTCACTAGTGGGTCTCCACCTACAGCTGGGGTTCACCCAGAACTGTTTCCATCAATACCACTTAGAGATTTCCTGGAGTGGCCTGAGGAGGGGGTCGCCCTCAATAAGACCGGGATGAACGGTCAGAAATGTCGGGACGTAAGCCCGTATGGGAGTACGGTAGTCTCCAAATGATCCAATGGGTCACCCTTATTGGATATAGTACTGTGGAGCTTTGGCAGCACCGTGAGCTCTCCTTCTTGGTGCTGTCGACATACCTGTATCCATTGTGTAACAGATCGTACTCCGTGGTTATCAGCCCGTCCTAGGGCGTGGGGATTAGACCCCAATATCTATATGTCCCTAGCCATTCCGGGTCTAGGCTGGGTTCTCTGACTTCCTGAGGTATGTCTTGCCAGTCCTCCTCCTCCGAGGGCGAGTCCTCTGCCCTCCATTCGTCTATGATTTCTAAGGACAGTGGAGATAATGGTTCCTCATCCCCTGATGGGGTCTTGTGGAGTGTCTGACACAAAGGTAGTATGATTCTTCCCGTCTGTGGGGAGACAGAGTATACGTCAGTGCGTATGTAGCTACACAGTGGCTTCCACGTACAACTGGGGGACACCCAGGTATCATGTAATCAGTACCACTAGGAATTTGACTAGTGGTCTGAAGAGGGGTCACCCTCTTATCGACCGGGGTGAACGGTCTTAAATGTTGGGCCGGAGCCCGGTAATGGTCGGGACGGAGCCCGGTAATGGTCGGGACGGAGCCCGGTAATGGTCGGGACGGAGCCCGGTAATGGTCGGGACGGAGCCCGGTAATGGTCGGGACGGAGCCCGGTAATGGTCGGGAAGGGGCCCGGTAATGGTCGGGACGTAAGCCCGGTAATGGGAGGTATCGAAGACCTCAGTACGCTTTCACCCTTGTGTATGGAATTTTGTGGAAATTTTGCCATTGTGGATTGTACGTACTTCGTTATAAGCCCTAGATTGGGCGTGGTGGTCACCCTTTGTAAAACAAAATTGTCATTTCGGATAATGCCAGATTTTTTGTTGTTGTTTGTTTGTTTGTTTGTTTGTAATGATTTCTGGGTAGTTCTTCAGTGGTTTGTACCAATCCTCATTGCCTTCTGTGAGTGTTCACCCGATTGGGCAGTGCAGCCTGAGCCTGATGGGAGTTGTTCCTGGTTTGGTGCAATACAATCCCAATGGTAAGTTACCTGCAGTGGCCCTTTAGCACAGAGTTGCAGGGGTTAACTGCAGTGAGAAGTGTGCTTAGCCTGATGGGAGTTGTTCCTGGTTTGGTGCAATACAATCCTAATGGTAAGTTATCTGCAGTGGCCCTTTAGCACAGAGTTGCAGGGGTTAACTGCAGTTAGAAGTGTGTTAAGCCTGATGGGAGTTGTTCCTGGCTTGGTGTAATACAATCCCAATGGTAAGTTACCTGCAGTGGCCATTTAGCACAGAGTTGCAGGGGTTAACTGCAGTGAGAAGTGTGCTTAGCCTGATGGGAGTTGTTCCTGGTTTGGTGCAATACAATCCTAATGGTAAGTTATCTGCAGTGGCCCTTAGCACAGATTTGCAGGGGTTAACTGCAGTGAGAAGTGTGTTAAGCCTGATGTGGGGAGTGTGTTTAGTTTTTACACCTATATTATGTGGCAAAACTTTATTTCCGACAATGTCCAGCATTTTGACACTTCACCTTTAAAACTAGGTGAGGTGTCCTGTGGGTAGGACCAATTTATTCAGGTAACTCTTAATGGCACATAAAACATTTATAGAAGCAGAAAAACTATGTGCCAGTTCGTGGGAATCACGAACTGGCGAAACTAAGATGGCCGCCGAGGATCTCGCGGTATCGCGAGATCCAAGATGGCCGCCGTTCGCGCGCAAAATTGCCGCGCAGTCCGCGATCGCGGCCCGCAATTGCGGTCCGACGGTATCGGTCGGTACCCCCTCGCGCCCCCCTACCCACCCCTCGGTACCCTGGGACTCTTGGAGAAGCCTGGTGGTCCCGCGCGATCGCGGTAAAATGCCGCGAATCGCGAGGGACAACAGATCCCAGACAGCAGACAGCAACAGATCCCAGCAGGGGAAAAAACAGTGGGGAAAAAAACACCTTACAGTCCAGGGAGAAGGATGGGTACAGCAGAGAGAAGTAGAGGAGGCAGATGAAAGAGGGGGGGGGCCCAGACAGGGGGGGAAATTAAAAGGTACAATGCCAAAACAATTTAAAGGGAGCACAAAATAAATTTGCATTATATATATAAAACAGTTGAGAGCTTAATACTCTGACCTGTGCCTTGGCTGGAAGCAGCAAAGAAAGAGGAAATCATGTGACTGTCAGGGCTTTATATATAGATGTGATGCTGGTTACTGATTGGTTTAAAGTTTTCTGATTGACTTGTGCTGCTGGAGGCATAAAGTAAAGAAAGTTATGCAAAATACGAAGCCTCCTGTCATGTGATAAAATCATGTATATATTTATATATTGAATAAATATATCTATTTTTTGCTCCTCCTGTTTTTTTACTCTATTGGTTACTTTTCCTTATTTGATTTGTGAACCAAATGGTGGGAAATTATTAGTATTATGTATATATTTTGCACTACACTGACTAGCCCATTCTCGCACCCTTTTGGTTTTTCTGATTTGTTTTCCCAAATCAGTTTTTTTATATCAAAATTCTGCAGAACCAAACCAATATAAGACTGAAATTTGGCTGTCTCCAAATGTATTTTCTCGCCCTCCACAATTCTGGTATTCACAATATTGGTCATTGATGGTGATCAGTGTCAGCCAAATGCTCTTTAGTGTTCTTTTTAAACCAATGTATGTATGCATTGGTGTAATACATGAGGTTTCTTCTGATAATGCACTGTATAGATCTATGATAGATCAGACAGAAATCTATCTAGCGAGAGAGAGAGAGAGCGAGAACTATTTTTCCTTGCCCTCCCTCTCGTATTTTTTCTCTTTTTTTCTTTTTTTCTTTCTTTCTTTCTTTCTATGTCTCCTCTCAATATTTGTTTATGCAATTGCAACTATGGAGACATCTTCCGTTTCAAAATATTTATATATTTAATTTAATATTTATTTCAAAATAAAGTTTAGTTATAGACCTAACATTTGAAATATGTCTCTGACATGGTAGACTTGTTGTTTTTTTGTCAAGTTTATTTTTTGGGGGGGGAGGGGTGCAAGCCATGTTTCTAATGTAATGTATGCTGTACATGCGGTTTAATAAACAGAATTTAACAAAAAAATGCTACCTATCTCCACTGAATTTATAATAATAATGGTGGTCTTCAATGGGTGTTTGATATCTGTGTATTGTATATATTTCTGATATCTGTCTCATAATGATGTTCATTCACCACTATGCACCTGTGAGGAAAGCATTTTTATTGATTTGCTATAAGATACACGGCATCACTTGAACTAAGATGTACCCTGTAGTAATTTATCAAAAATGGTCCACAACTGAGATTTGTGATAAATTTTAGACATATGCGATTCGTTTAGGGCCGAATATGAATTCGGAAGAATTTCAGGCAATTCGGACATTCGGGTACTTCCGAATGTCCGAATAGCGGAAGTGCCGAATTACTGTGGTCCCGAAGTGCCGAATTGCCGAAGTTCCGAAGCACAGTATTGCCTAAGTACTAATATACTTACCCAGTGGAAGAATGAAAAATGTTACACTGTATACACTTTTAAATAAAAAGTATACACACGTAGCCAGGATTCAGCTGTAAGCATTTGCAACACTTACAACAATCAAGTAACACACATTCATATAAAATGTAAGCTACTTGGCCTGTGGCTGCTCACTGTAAAAAAAAACAAGTCCCCCTCCTAACCTGAAGGGGGGACCTATTGTGCCCCACCCATGAGCGGTGGGTGGGGGCCCTAAAGTAAAGTAATGGGGGGGCCTATTGTCCTCCCCCCGGCCCCCACCCCTGAGCGGCGGGTGGGGGCCCTAAATCAGAATGGGAGGGGACCTAATGTCCTCCCCCCTGGCCTCCACCCCTGAGCGGTGGGTGGGGGCCCTAAATACCAATTAGGGGGGGACCTAATGTCCTCCCCCTGGCCCCCACCCCTGAGCGGTGGGGGCCCTAAATTAGAATGAGGGGGGGACCTAATGTCCTTCTCCCTGCCCCCACCCTGAGCGGTGGGTGGGGGCCCTTAATACTAATTAGGGGGGACCTAATGTCCTCCCCTTTGGCCCCCACCCCTGAGCGGTGGGTGGGGGCCCTAAATTAGAATGAGGGGGGACCTAATGTCCTCCCCCCTGGCCCACACCCCTGAGCGGTGGGTGGGGGCCCTAAATACTAATTGGGGGGACCTAATGTCCTCCCCCCTGGCCCCCACCCCTGGGCAGCGGGTGGGGGCCCTAAATACTAATTAGGGGGGAACTAATGTCCTCCCCCCTGGCCCCCACCCCGGAGCGTCGGGTGGGGGCCCTAAATAAAAACAATAACTCCCCCCTCCCCCAGGTGGTTAGGGGTCCCCAAACCCCTAGTCACCCCCCTCCCCCCAAAAAATTAACCCCTACCTACCACCCTCACTCTAAAAATAATGAGGGGGGACCATTATCTAAGTACCTGTAAAAAAATAAAAATAAACTTACCATTTGATGTTTTCTTTCTTCTAAAATCTTATTTTTTCAGCCCCAAAAAAGGCCAAATAAAAATCCATAATAACCGACGCAATGAAAATAAAACATTATTATTTTTAATTGCGTCGGTTATTATGGATTTTTATTTGGCCTTTTTGGTACCCCCTAATTATTTTTATAAATTCTTTATTTTTGTAGTGCTTAAGGTTACATACACTATACAGGCTTAGGTGGGACGTCTCGGTTCCAGTGCAGCATATTCATACCATTAAACATAGATAAGGTAGTCTGACCATCTATCATTGCTTATTATGCTGATGAGTCGTCAGTGGATGAAGGTCAACTAATGAAGTACATGTTAGGTAGCTTTGGAGTCGAGGGGCTGCACTATGTTTGGTCAACATTATTAGTAGTCAGGGTGTGTCGGTTGCAGGTGGTTACGTTTGGATTCGTGTATTCCCTACATATCTAGTTATGGTCATATAGCGTGTGAGATCAAGTAGGGTGTAAGATTATCTCAAGTTTTGTGTGTAGCACAGGGTGTTGTACTTGAAGTGGGTAGCGAGACTGTTGTGGTGAGAGGTGGTCTTCGTTGGTGTGTTACCCCTAACCAAGGGAGCGGCGAGGGGGGGAGAGGGGGTGTAAAATGTCGGTATGGCAGCTCAGTTTGCTGGCCTGGGCCATGGTGGTGTGACTGTATTTCCCTCCCTGTACCTGTCAGAACTGCGATTTCAGGCGTCACATGTAAACAGAAAATAATTCAAAACAATTAGTCCCAAGGTCCATGTCGATGGCAGACACAGTGTGCTGAAAGGTTTGCAAGTACACTTTCTTTATATGGCAGCAACTTCGGCCCAGTAGTATTGGCCTCTGTGGTCATGCCGTCTGCTGTTGTCAGGGTTGTGAGCTCGGTGTCGTCCTTTCTCGTGGGGTGAACGGCTTGCTGGTGGCTGGGTCTCCCATTCCGTGCTGGGACTCTTGTGGTAAGTCGGCTGGTAGGTCTGGTAGTCCGAGTTTCGCCAGAAGCGCGGGTGCCTCTCAATCTGATGTTATCTTGTGGGTGGTATCATTGTGGGGGACTAGCAGGGATCTATGTAGTCCCCATCGATATGGCACCCCGAGGGTACGTAGGTGACTTGTGAGTTGTGACAGTGTCCTGCGCCATTGTAACGTGGCCCGGGTTAAGTCCTGATAGAGCAGCAACTGGGCTGTTTCAAACGTAAGGGGGGTTTTGCCTCTGGTTGCAGCCAGGAGTTGGGTTTTATCGCGTGTGGAGGCGCATCGTAGGATGACATCCCTAGCTGGTGTATTAGGTGTCCTGGAGGTCACCGGGAGTCTGTATATGCTGTCCAGCTAAAATTTCCGGTTTACTGCCGGCGGCAGGATGGTGGCTAGGAGTCTGCGAATGTAGTGCGGCAGTTCGTCGGCCTGGATATCTGCGGGTATGCCCCGGATTTTTACGTGGTTTCGCCTGGCCTGATCTTCCTGGGTAGACAGTTGCAGCGTTAGGTTTTGATGCGAGGCTTGTAGTTGTTGCATGGCGTTTTTCATGTTTGCCATGTCGGTTTGAAGATCCGATATATCTTGTTCTGTCGTTTGGACGCGCTCCGTGACATTGTGCATGTCAGTTTTCAGGCGCCCCACATCCGCAGCCAGCGTTTTTTGTATGTCCTTTATCCAATTTGGGAGATCTTGCTTGGTGGCAAAATTAGTGTCTCCCGGTGTTGCGTTTGTTACCGGCATTGTGAGTGTCAGGTCTGTTTGGGTTGAGGAGTGGGCCGGTGAGTGGGACGGCGTCTGGACATTGGCGGTAGTCTTGGGCTGCGCCTGTCGCTGTAACAAGGTGCCAATGTCTTGTGCCGTGGAGGAGCTCGTGTGGGTTTTCTGGGTGCGTTTCCCCATAAGTTCGGGAGCCTCCTGTAGGTATGGATAGAAGTCGTTTTCTCGGTCAGATTCACCTTGTGTGTAGGCGCCGCCGAGAAGCTGCTCGAGGCTGTGGATGCTCGGTGCGTGGTAGGCCTTAGGCCTGCGTTTTGTGCCTCCAGACTTCGGAGTGTACCTGAAAGGCATCTGCCGGATCGGTGTGTGGACCTGATCACAGTTCCAGTGTGTTGGGGTTCGGATGTCGGGTATTTTCCAGGATATTTGCGGATTGTGAATGTCAAGGTGGGAGCCCGCAGTTATGGCGTCCGCTCAGCTTCAGGTCCTGGCCCCGCCCCCCCCTCATTATTTTTAGGGTGAGGGGGATAGGTAGGGGTTCATTTTTGGGGGGAGGGGGGTGACTAGGGGTTTGGTGACCCCTAGTCACCTGGGGGAGGGGGGGGTTATTTTTTTATTTAGGGCCCCACCCGACGCTCAGGGGTGGGGGCCAGGGGGAAGGAAATTAGGTCCCCGCTAATTAGTATTTAGGGCCCGCACCCACCGCTCATGGGTGGGGGCCAGAGGCGAGGACATTAGGTCCCCCCAATTAGTATTTAGGGCCCCCACCCACCGCTCAGGGGTGGGGGCCAGGGGTGAGGACATTAGGTCCCCCCCTAATTAGTATTTAGGGCCCAAACCCACCGCTCAGGGGTGGGGGCCAGGGGGGAGGACATTAGGTCCCCCCAATTAGTATTTAGGGGGCCCACCCACCGCTCAGGGGTGGGGGCCAGGGGGGAGGACATTAGGTCCTCCCCCTCATTCTAAATTAAGGCCCCCACTCACTGCTCAGGGGTGGGGGCCAGGGGGGAGGACATTAGGTCCACCCAATTAGTATTTAGGGCCTCCACCCACCTCTCAGGGGTGGGGGCCAGGGGGGAGGACATTAGGTCCCCCCTCTAATTAGTATTTTGGGCTCCGACCCACCGCTCAAGGGTGGGGGCCAGGGGGAGGACATTAGGTCCTCCCCTAATTAGTATTTAGGGCCCCCACCCACCGCTCAAGGGTGGGGGCCAGGGGGGAGGACATTAGGTCCCACCCTCATTCTAATTTAGGGCCCCCACCCACCGCTCAGGGGTGGGGGCCAAGGGGGAGGGCATTAGGTCCCCCCCTAATTAGTATTTAGGGCCCCCACCACCGCTCAGGGGTGGGGGCTAGGGGGGAGGACATTAGGTCCCCCCCTTATTCTAATTTAGGGCCCCCACCCTGGGGGGAGGACAATAGGTCCCCCCCATTATTTTACTTTAGGGCCCCCACCCGCCGCTCAGGGGTGGGGGCTGGGGGGGGCAATAAGTCCCCCCTTTATTCTAATTTAGGGCCCCCACCCTCCGCTCAGGAGGGGGGACCCTTTTTTTTGTTACATTTTTTTTTTAACAGTGAGCAGCCTCAGTGGCGAAGTTCCGAAGTGTTGAATTGCCAAATTTAGGAATGCCGAACCAAACCGAAAATTTTTCCCATGCACATGCCTAATAAATATATATGTATACGTTTGCAGCACATTCTCCAGTATGTTAATCCCGCATGTACAATGGAAGTGAGTTGTGTATTTTCTAAACTTACTGAATGAGAACTGAACTCGACAGAATCGTCTAGAGAGTGGCTGTGCTCGAAACCTCTTTATTTATTTTGACATCTAATACATCTTATTTATACAGAGAGCACTATGTATCAATTTTTACATGTTGCTTTGGGAATTCACGAATATCTGAAGAATTTTCTGCACAAGAGGTTGGTCGTTATTAAAACAGGCTTTTCCATGGCACATCCATACAGTTTGTATAATTTACAATACAATAACTTATTTAAAACTTAAGTTTATGTATCTAATAAAATTCTATTTCAACCAAGTCTCAGTAGACATCTTTTCCATAAGACAAAAATAGGTAGTTTAGCAGGGCTGAACCATCTTCAGAAGTCCATAACTGCTTTTTGGAGACTATCTGTGCATACCTCCCAAAGTTGGGAAGTATGAATGCTGTACAGGGTCTGGGGAGGGCATGAGGAAGTGCAGCAATGATCGGGCTCGGTTGAAGCTATTTGGAAAATGCAGTTGTGCCTGCAAACCCCACTCAGGGCCCCCATGTACAAACCGCTGTTGAACAAATCCTGTATAAGCTGAATGTCCAGGGTCTCATTTGCGCGACATGAATGTGTTTAATGACGATCTACCACTGTGCTTCTTGGGGATATTTTTCTTTCCTTCTCAAATGTGGGACACTAGAGATTAAACTAGTAAATTGGAACTGTGCCATGGAATCCAGGACAGTTGGAGGCTTGATCTGGTAGGAACTGCCTTTGCCTTCAATACAGCACTTTAACATGTCTGTATATTTATAATAAATATTTTTGATGCCTATATTTGTTCTGTTTTCTTCTCTCATTTGTTTGTTGTTTTTCATTGTTATTATGGACTGCCTGTAAAAAGGTGAGAATTGCTAAGGGTACCTGAGAACTTTGGGATAGTGGTGTAGACATGATTTATTGAGGTTCTGTGCTCAAGGAGGACTTTCCAAAGTCTAACTTGAGATATGCAGGGGAATCGGGGATGCACAAATGTAATATATGTTAATAAGAGCAGTTGTTAATAAGAGCTTGTTACATCAGAGCAGATAGTGCCCAGATCTTTCCAAGAAGACTACAGTTTTCAGAAGATACTTTTATGCTCTTAAACACAGATAATACAATTTGGAAGAAACTGAAGAGACTTTTAGACACAGGGTTCCCAGTCAACACTTATCTCTCATTTCAGTCCTCTCACTTTATCTCTTCCACATTTTGTCTTTGTCCTTTGTTTTCCCACCTGTCTTGTCTTCTTTTTCAAACACATAGAAGCAGGGCTTGCTATATTTATATGCTAGATAAATTGGCAGATGGGACATGTAGACAGAACAGACAAACAGTCGGAACACAAAGACTGAAAAGAGAAACAGACAGACAGAAAGAATGAACACACAACCTGAAAAGACAAGCAGAGAGACAGAAAGTATGAGTAGAAATAAAGTGAAGCAAAAAAAAAAAAAGAGAGAGAGAGATAATTTAAAAATGAAGAGCAATTATAAATGCGACAGAAGAAAATTGGAACAAACATTAAGTGTTGATGCTAAAGAAATGGGGGAGATAAAGAGGGAAACAAACATAAATAGGAATAGACAAAAAAATGGGAAAGGAGAATAAAGTGTTTTGAAAAAAAGAGAATGAGAGGAGAAAAGAAGATGACAGACATAACAATTGTCTGGTTTCTTAATTTACCTTGTAGTCTAAAATGTAGGTCTAACAGCCAATCAAGAGTAACAGTGGCTACTTAGAACCCATAAACTAGAACTCCAACAAAAAGCATCATAATCCTGCTATATCCCAAGGTGTTTTTCTAATACTCTTCTAGCAAGTATTTATTTGTGTCCCTTGCCCACGGTCATATAATCTAATGATCTAGAACTTTTTAAATTTTTTATTCTTTATTTGCATTGTGGCAGCAAAACAATGAAATCGACAGTTTCAAATTCAAATAGCCCACATTTTTAGCTAGTAAATAGTGTCTCAAGTTCCAGTAACAAGAAAAATTTATTTAGATCAATACATAGTATAAGATGTCATAGCTGCGGTAGACACGGTTATCATGTCATAAAACTTGAGGCTTCCCCTCAATCCGTTCCCCTTACCCCGTGTCCCCACATGCGTTCTCATGCATGCTGTTGCCCGCTGTATCACTGCTCTATATCCCCTGTCCGGGTCATTCACCGTCCTGCCCGTCCATTCCCCCCGCTTCTACCGACTGTCCTCTAACCAGGAGTTGGTTGATCTCTCTCAGGTTCCCTGTCACTCGTGCCATACATGCCGGTTTGCGTGTGGGTGGCATTTGCGTGTTTAATCTAGTGCCCTGCTAGGAATTTTATGGGGGTCGTAAGCTGCCCAGTGAATGGGGCCCCTGGTTCAACCCTTAAATCACCGGCATATTGTGCTCCATAGAGCGCCTGGTTGTCTCTGCTAAATAGGTGGTCTCAGTGGGTGCCTGGTTCGTCTGTGTGCCCTTAAGTCAGTTCCACTAGGAAGATGGTTAATTGCGCATCTCTAAGGAAAGTCCTTCCCCCTTTTCCCTTGGGTCTGCCATGTTCCTCCCTTCCCCCCTCTACCCTTCCTACCGTTGTTAATCACTTGCACTGCCAGTCATTCCTGGCGACTAGGACCCTGTGTGAAAGCTAGTGGGTGTGAAGTACCCATCACTCAGCAATCAATCAGCTTGCTTTTGGAACAACATCATATAAAATGAAAAGAAAACATCATAAAGGTTGCAAGAAGGGCCTCAACCAGTCCCCATTAGTAGAAGTGTGGCCGACACTCTCTTGCTCTAACAGTTCTATGGGGGATTCTGCGGTCGTGGCTTTCCCCGCTTCTTCTCCGCCCCAGCACCACTCTCCTGCTCCTTTTCCCTGCCTGTAGCATTCAGGGTCTTACTGCCCCGGAGATAAGAGCTGTAGTAGCTGCAAGAATCTTGTGGGGTCCTCTTCTGCTAACAGCGTCAGGACTGTATCTTTGTATGGTACGACCAGAGTGCCCGCCGCCTCCCAGTGATATCTAATGCTGCGGTCTCGTAATTGGCAGGTAATAGACATGAACTTCCGCTGCTCCATCAGAATCGTGAACGGGAGGTCGTCAAAGGCTCTTATGTGGTAGTTATTCACGTTTGTGGTGGGTGTTTTCCTCGAGTGGGCCATAAGCGCTGCCTTAACTGATACATCCCGGTTGATGGCAATAATGTCTCTGGGGGCTTCTGCTGGACCCTCAAAGCCATGTTTCACCTTTTTCGCCCCATGGTCATTGCCCATGGCGCCATGGCTCCACGGAAGCACACGTTTCTCTTACAATGGCGTGTTTCCATCGTTGTCACAGTGCAGGTGAGTCTATGGAGTTGGTGGGACAGTGATCCCACCTGCGTTCTGGTCTCGGTGAGTAAAGAGTCTCTGTCCCCTTCCCGGGTTTCTACTGCGCTGAGGCGCATCGTGATGCCTGCCATCTCTGCCCGCACGCCAGCCAGGTCAGACTTCCATACTTCCCGCAGGTCCAGCAACAGCTTTTCAAATGTTGCCCATTGTGGAGGGTGAGTCGTCCGAGTACGAATCTTCTGACCGGTACACTGCGGTGGTGGAAGGTGTGGTCGGGGGGTTCTCTTCCTCCATAGATGCGTCTGATTCACTGGTACTTTGAGGCCTACCAGGCACCATTTTAGGCTGTGATGGCTGTTGCAGCCTTTCGAAGGATTGCCTGATGACAGGCAGGTAGGAGCCCTCTGGGTCTCTTGATTTTTCACCCCATCTCTCTGTGGGGGGTATCAGCGCTGATTGTAGCTTGGTTTTGGGGTCTCAGTGCTGTGATTTTGTGGCAATTTAATAGGTTTTTAGGTATTTTGAGCAGGAGCTCCACATAAACACGTCTTGTTAGCTGCTCAACTGGCCACGCCCCTAATGATCTAGAACTTTTCTGAATTAACTCATTAATTTCCAAAAGCAGCCGGCTACTATTCAAGCAGTGCATGGGTTAAAAGTTGTTCTTTTGTCCTATCACATTAACCTTAATAAGAAATCTATAAATAACACGTCATGAATAAATTAATCATGCTTAAGGGGATAACAGGGCACAGATCAATTTGTTTTTATAATTAATAGTTTTATAATTTGTAACAGTAGAGAGGATAATAGTGTATTCTTTATCAACGTTAATAATTATTAACTTCTTTCCCCAAGGCAATATAACATGTTTTTGTAATAAATACAAGGAAGCTTTTAAACTTAGTCCAGACAAGTAACATTAGCATATAGAGTTAGAAATTAGTACCCTGGCAGATATGCTACTGCATGGTTAACTATCTCCAAATATGAAAAAACCCTCTCCAGGCATCTTTTCTCGACCGCTAATTCCCTGGTCCTGGCCCTCTAGAGGCTGCGTGCAGCATCGACTTTCAGACAGTGGATAGACAGAGTTAAGGAGATTAGATTTATGTGGAGCTGACAGACGCCCTGCAGGATAGTTCAGCTAAATTTCTGGAGACTTGTAATCTCTGGCTGACTTGTGTGTCTAACCTGGTGGAGGACACAGAGCGCACTCTGTTTCATTGCGGCCAATACAGTGGGAAAATCGTCACTTTCTTTTTTTTATTTATTTATTTTTTTCTCTCTACCTTTCTATGTATATGTAATCAATATTTTCAAACCATGCAAAATGTAAATAGATTGTTTTCCGTTGGCATGAATTCTGCATTGGTCTATGGCTTGGTTGAATTTTACTATCTGTTTTTCCTTTTCTTGTTTAAAAAAAGATTTTTCATTTACGATAAACTAAATAAGGATATTTTTTTTTTTTAAATGGCAAGAAATTGTCTCCAATAATTATTTTGTTTGCTAATGCATGTTAAAGAGGGATCTCTGATCATAACTTAGAATTTCTAGCATGTTTTGTCCAGGTTAAGTGTTGGAGTGCTAGGGTAGTGGAATTCTCATACAAAACATTGTGCAAGTAACCTTAGCTGTGTATTCCCTGACCATTTAATAGGGCCGGGGGATCCCATACACCACCAGTATATAAACATTACATTATTAGCTTGGCTTCAACATGCCTAAGATGAGAAACCTACAAATATTTTCTTTATTGTACTCTTGTAGGGGGTGTGAAAGACAGTTAGTTGTAAGAGGGGATTAACAGATTCCACAACATTTATTACTATGTATTTCTGTTTTTGGTCTTGGACTTGTAAGCCCAAAACAGCGGTATACTACCCAGTTGTGTCAGGTGTTTGTTTGTTTTTCTTCTTCTTTCTAAAAACACCTTAGAGACACAACTGGGTAATCCCTAAATCCTGGACTGTTAGGGGGTACTTGAGGACTGGGTTGGGAACCACTGTTCTAGAGGTAGGCAACCTTCGGCATTCCCTGTGTTGTGGACTACATTTCCCATAATGCTCTTCCAACCATAATGCTGTCAAAGCATTAGGAGAGATGTAGTCCACAATGTTTGGAGTGCTGAAGGTTGCCTACCCCTGCTCTAGTTTGAAAAGAAGGAGGAATTTGTTTCACACAGTACAGCAAACACTCCTAATAAATCCTATACAGGAGGGAGAGGCCCAAGATAATAGCTTAAATATCATAAAAATAAATTATTGTTTAATTACCCTCTCTGACGGTTGAGAAACATTCTAATCGTTAGTTGTAGCCTTTTTTAATGATGCGCTTTTTGAGAAACTGTGCCACGCTATGATTTTGAAAAAATAATATCTAAGTCACCCTGCTGGTGCCATTAATTGCTTTGCTTTGTGATCATAGGATGGCAATAATCCTATTTCATTATTTGTTAAATGCATTATTTGCCCTATTGAAAGCTTAACAGTCCTGAAAATTTATATATTTGAAACACAGCTAGGTTTATTGAAAAGTAATATCATACATCCGCTAAATGTGACAATGAAACACGTATTTGACAAAGTGAAAGGAAGAAAAATACATATTAAGTCACCATATATGACATATGAGTACAAATGTGGAATCATAAAAAAGTAAGCAAGGTAATTTGAAACAAATATTATAGATACATTATTGGAATATTGCCTGACTTGGAATGGTAAGTGGGTTTATGACAAAATCTAAATAACCACCTTGCAAGCATTATATAGCCAAAGATGAGCATAAGCGTGATACAGAATGTGTCTCATTATAAAGGACCATGACTCATGGTGTGATGGAAGAACTACTTCTGTCAAGCCTGAGATCACCCAATGAACTTTTCTCCAAACTGGAATTATGTTTGAGCATTTCCAACAAAGGTGGTTTAGCAACCCAAGCCATTGGTTAAATTATGCCAACAATGATCGGACAGTGGTCGGACTCTGTGCATTGCATAGCCTGGGGTTTAGAGGAGGTATTATACCAACATGATTATCACTTATAAGATGGCTCCTGCACACACGTAGACAGGGCACGGCAAACCTTAACATTTATTATAAGTACAAACCTCTGTCTCCTTTCATTATCTGTGACTGCAATGTTTAAATGATCTGTGTAAGCTGGGGGGGCAAGATATACCTGTTCATGCTGAAAATAAATATATTGCACAATGATGGGTATCATTTCCTATCATTTCCTCTTTATAAATTGTAATCACAAATCTAACTGCTGATAGGGTATTCATGTAGAACCATCTAAACTCCTAAATGACAGTGAATTGAGCAGTGAAATTGCAGGGGAATGATCTATACACTAAAACTGTTTTATTTAGCTAAAGTAATTTAGGTGACTATAGTGTTCCTTTAAAGTTCACACTCACATCCCCTCAAGTTCTGATGACTCTACTTGAGTGTTGATAGTTGAATCTGTTGGATTTTCCCTTTAAAATAAAGCATTTATTAAACAATTTTGTTTGAAAAAAATAATAGCATAAGATTTATGTGGAACATTAGATGCATAACAAGCATGTAAACGTAAGATAAAACATCAGCTTGTGTGCATAAATAGCTGTTTACAAAACTAAAATTATGCAAATTTACACAATTTTAATTTTTTGTTCATTTGTTCATCTTTTAAACATTATATAGTTTCCTTATCTTTGAATATTTCAGAAAGGGTTTCAAGTATTAAAAAAAAAAAGATTCTAAAAAAAAAAAAACGATACAGAAGGTGTACGAAAACTAGATTTAAACACATACCCTATGTGTAGGTAATTGTAAGTATCCGAATAGCATTACCAAGCATAATGCCCACATACAGTAAATACAGTTAAATAATATTTCTGAAATAAAAGTAATTCAAAAGCATTATATACACCTTGGTGATGCTAGTAAATTGGTATATGAGCCATGCACTCCTCCCTCTCTCTGACTGCAGACATAGTACAATATATAATGCTTCCTTTACTGTATAGAAGGAGAGAAGCCTGTCATTTTCAGGACATTTGCAGACATTACATTGGTGGAATGGATTGCTGGCAGAGAAATTAATTCTTCTAAAAGCTGGTATCCAGTTCAGGAGTATAAATGAAAGTAATAGATCTGATAGGTCTGAGTGATATATACTTATTTCACTGGTTGCTTTTACCTTCCATGTTACTGCAAATTAAACCAGAATTTTAATTTGAGATAAAGCTTTTTTGGCCCCACAGCTTTCTCCATTCAAACAGCTCCTGTTCTAAACGATCTGCTCTTGGGTCACTTTCCTCCAGCAGTATTTGATACAGACTGATGTAAGTTTGCATTAACAGGATGGCCAGGGCCTCACATTCTCCCCACACCTAAATCTTATTATTCCCCCAAATTACCCTGAAAATTATTATTATTTTCTTTTTTTCAATATAAACACGGTCCTTTAGGCTATAAACTTCTTTCTCACACACTCCCACTAAAATCAGATATACTGAGACTGATAAGAATATTGGCCTCAGTTTTCAATATTGACAAGTATAAAAATATAAAAATATTTTTTAAAAATCAATTACATTCTCACGCACAATTCATCTCAAACGAGGGCAACACCGGGGGGACAAGCAGGGTCGCACAATGCAAAGTAAACTTTTATTTCCTGCCTTTCATTTTTGTTCCTTTTGTTAACCAAGACGTCTCTGAACATTATTGTATGACCTGTGTTCTGTACTGGGATTTACTCTTATGATATGTCATGTTAAACTGATATAAGTATTGAGACATGTATTGAGACAGAATGTAATGTATCTTGGTTGTTTTGCTCCTACTGTTGGGATAGCTGGAGTGCGGTCCAGTGGGGGCTGCTGTAATCTTCCTGGTCTGCTCCCCAGAGCCGGTAATGATACCGGAGAAACTGACGGAAGCGAAGCACAGAGAGATGGACACAGGTTTCTTCAGGAAGGAAGAGATTCTTTATTGGATCACCGATCGGGACTCAGAGGGACTAGCGTCACCAAAATACCACAAGTTCTGAGCCCCGGACAATAGTGCAGGCTCCTTATATAGGCACATAACTCCTCCCATATTAAGCTCCACCCGCACATTCTCTTGACCAATCAATACAAACAAGAATTAACTTCCTGCTTGACCGCATGGCTTGTCCAGCACAATGGAGGAGGGGAATACTACATCCTGTATTCTTGCACATGCTCCGTACACTACTGATCGTATCTTGCCTCGTGCAACCAACTGATCGATACGTCAGCATATGCACGTACACATGCCACGTGGTAATCTCGGCCTACTAAATTTATTTTTACCGAGATTCCACCACAGTGATACTGGTCCTGGAGTGACGTCATATTACGGCTCCTGGCATCACTGGAGAGCGCTAGGGAGCAGATCCCTCGCCGCCTCTGCTTTCTCTGAGCAGGCCGCACACCCCCTCTCTTGAGCTGGTTGCCTGCCCATTCTCTTCCTGATCACTCTCGCCCATTCTCTCCCTCTCCACTCTCAGTCAGCCGGCCACCTCGGGGCTGAACAGGCTGATAAAACCCAGGTAACAGGACACAATTCTGGGATTTGTCAAGCCCTATGATAATGTAAATAGATTTCCACATTTAAAATCTAGGACAGCTTTCAAATGTAGCGGGCATACCCACAGACAAGCTTCACTCGGAACTCCCAACGGAGACACACTCACTATGGGGATACACTATAAACACATAGGTCACCCCGTTATAACCACACAGCCCAACCAAAACAAAATGTGCAACGTATTGAATGCCATGTTCATTGTATAACTTTGACAGTTTGATCACATGGAAGTGGCAACCACAAATGATCTGTATTATACAACATGCACCAAAAATAAAGAATTTAAAAAAAAAAAAAAATCTAGGACAGCTTTAAACTAGGGTTACTTGTGGTACATCCATATACATATATACAATAGCTCCAGCAAATGTTAAGCCAAAGCAAATGAGCACTCTCTATGGGCTATTGATAGAGAGAGACGGAAATACTTTCTGTAATACATGAATTAAAGGACCACTATAGTCTAAAATAACCTAATAATCTCACTGTCTATTATCCCTGGGGTTGTGGGTAGTAGCACTTGGATACTTTTCTTAGTCCCTCATTAGATCTAGTAGTAATAGTAGGCATTAGCACTATGCTATGCTGAGGTAACAGGGATTCCTCTTAGGCAGCTTTTAGTTGTCAGTATGGAATAATAGACAGAGAGATTATTAGGTTATTTTAGACTATGTAGTGTATATAGATGGAGGAATTTTTTGCTTGCAAGATACATATACTAGGTCTATACCTCCTCTCTAGTCCTCTATTTTCTAGATTACCCTTGACAGTTACCTACAGCTCTGCTATTGGCAGATATACCTACCCTACTTTAGTATCTATTTTGGTAGGAGACTAAGTGTTTTTAGTTTCATTAATAAATATTTTTCTTTTTAACTATTTAGCATACTTCTATAGGGTTGTACAACTTTTTCCTGGCACAATACCCGTCTGGGCATATGTGTCGGTGAATTAGTATTTTTTTCTTTTTTCTGTGTTTACTAAATCAATTAGGGTTACCCCCTGTGTATTAGTACAACCCAGGTGACTTCCTTTTTTGGACTTTAGGTTTCTATCTGGAACCAGGAGTCTACCTATTGCCTGTGACAGAAGCTCCTATGCCATGGCCTTTTGGGGAGGCTTTAAAGGCTAGCCTCTTAACCTCAGACTATCTACTGGTCCCAGGAGACCCTGAAAGAGGTGTGTAACAGCAGCAATCAATGTACAAACTATTAATTGTTACAGGATTACACTGCTGCATCCTCTACTAACTGTCTAAACGTGTTTTAATTTGCATAAGACTTGTATGCAAATGAGGACAACAAAATAAGTAGTTAGTTAACTGTATATATTATTGTTTTTTATTGTATTTGAAAATGGTATTGGTATTATATAGTTCATGTATTAATTTCAATTGCTTGTTTACTAATGTTCTTTATATTTATATTTTAATGAAGTTGTCACCGCAATCTCAATGTAACGAGCATATGGGCTAGTCCTGACTAAAAACGAAGCTGAGCATGTCAGTTCCTTTTGGAAGTGTGTGAAACCCCAGCTAAGCTTTGGTGACTGGGGCTGAAGCGTACCGGGCTCCCTCCTCAACAGCTAGGAAGCATATTGGGAGGAGGCACAGGATCAGAATACAGGCTCTCTGTCACAGTGCCTAAACTGGAAACATAGCTGACTTTGAGAATTTGACAAATAGGCTATTAGAACCTTAAATTTAAAATTCACTATGATTTTATAACAAATCTCCCTTTAGTAAATAACCCCACTATAATTCTTTGTCAGGAAAGAGTTAATATGTGGTTTATCTTCATGGTAAAAGATTAAAACTAAATGCACTGATCATCTTTCCAACTAATTGGACAACACAATTTATTTATTAGTCTATAATTATGGCAAGGATTTAATGAATGAATTGATTAAATAATAATAATTTCATATATTCCAGAGAAATGGCAGGAATGGTGAGCAACTAAATAACTAGTCTATGATTAATGGAAAGGAATTGAAAGAGACAAAGTGATAATTATTGTGGTCCTGACAGCAGAGATTCTCACATGTTTTAAACTAGTCAGGCATAAAATTTAAGATTATGCTAGCTTTAGTGTACTAATAATCTTAATTTTAATAAGGACAGGAGGCGAGTATTTTGCATTAACTCTCTTTACTAAACTCCACAGCAGTAAAGAAAAAACGTAAAGTAACAAGTAAATCACTGAGCAGCACAGTATATAAGGGTCATACAGTCTGCATAACTTCCTCTTTCTTGAAGCGACATCCAAGTCCAGATAGATGCTCGAACGTCCAGAAACTCAACGAAACTGTAACAGTGGTCTCTGGCGAGCGGAACTTGAGTAGACTCCTGATAACGAGGTAGGAGATAAGACCAAAACGGAGTCGTCAACCCATCTTACGGAGTCGTGAGGATAATCAACCAGCGATCAGAGGAGGTCCTGGAGAGGGTTACACTGAAAGGAGAGTATAAAATCGGTTAGGTACTGAACCGGAACTGTTCACACCTGTGTGTTGTAACGGAATGGAGTAAGTCAAATTAACAAAGACTGATAGAGAATTGATTATAGAGTAAAAATGGTGTGAGATGTAAGCATGTTGCATGACTAGAGTGTCTGTCTAGATGGCCGTACGGGCATGGATGTGGAGAGAAATCGAATGTGTCCCGTAGGTAAGTAATCACTAAATAAATCCCAATATCCGTCGCCTTCAGATCCACTCCCCCGAAGAGTCAGGGTAGGGAACAGAAGGGAGGGAAAATACTCACCTCCTGTCCTTATTAAAATTAAGATTATTAGTACACTAAAGCTAGCATAATCTTAAATTTTATAACATGACAGGAGGCTTCCTATTTTGCAATTTTAACGCTGAAGAAGAGACATCCCAGCAGAAGGGGGAGTGCGAAAATAAAATGTACGGAAGGTGGATTCCCGAGACCAGTCCGCTGTCCGGAGAATATCCGAAAGGGACGCCCCTGCCATGAAGGCTGATGATGCCGCCGCACCGCGGACGGAGTGGGCGCCGAAAACGGGGTCTATACCTGCAAGGGAAAGGATCCAGCGGATCCATCGGGCCAGAGTGGTGACCGAGACCGGTGCATGAGGGCGTACGTAGGAGACTAGGAGTTGACCCGACGTAGAGGGGCGGAGTGAGGAGGTGACCGAAACATACCTGCGGAGGGTGGACACGACGCAGAGCTGCGGGTCGTCGGGGAAGAAGGGGTAAAAAACCGAAGTCGATCCCGACTTAGTGCGACGAGAAACGCGGAAAGTGACCCCTTCAGGGGCCACCTCAAAGGCGTCAACATCGAAGGCCCGAACATCGGAAACCCGTCGAAAGGACACTAGGCAAAGGAGAAAAGCGAATTTAGCGGATAGTTGGCGAAGGGAGAGGCGGTCATTTGGAAGCCAATCCCTGAGAAAACGAAGGACTAGACCCACATCCCATAGGTGGGGGTATTTGGGGGCCGGGGGGCGGCGGAGCCGCATACCGCGGAGCAGGCGGCAGACCAGAGGGTCTTTGCCGACCGGGAGATCCCCGACGGGGGTGTGAGCCGCCGAAATCGCGGAACGAACGACGTTGACCGATCGGTAGGAGCGGCCAGCTAAGAACAAGGAGGAGAGAAAATTAAGAATCATGGGAATAGGTGCTGTAAATGGATCGGAGTCCCGTTCCATGCACCAAGTAGACCAGGAGGCCCAAGCTGAAAGGTAGCATCGTCTAGTTCCCGGGGCCCATGAGTCCCACAAGAGGTCCCTAGCTGCCTGCGATAGTCCGCTGACTCGCCAGGAACCCCGGAAAGAGACCAAGCCACCAGGGGTAGCCGGTCTTCCAGTAGGAGAGGGTGGAGATACCCTTTGGGATCCGTGAGAAGGTCCGGGAAGGATGGTAGGAGAAGAGGGTCCCTGTAGGAGGAGGCCAGGAGGTCCGGGAACCATGGTTGGCTCTGCCACAAGGGTGTTATGACAACTAGTTTGATCCGTTGCGTCCGCATCTGGTGTAGCGTTCTCGCAATCATGGAGAATGGGGGAAAGGCGTAGGCTCCTGCCGTCGGCCATTGTTGGAGAAAGGCATCCGTCGCCTTGCTCTCCGGGTCCGGGAGCCAGCTGAAGAATTCCGGAGTCTGGTGATTGTTGCGAGAAGCGAACAGATCCAGGTGAAATGGACCCCTCCGGGCTGCCAGGGCCCTGAAAATTCTCGTGTTTAGCTTCCAGTCGCTGACGTCTCTCCAGTGGCGAGAGAACCAGTCGGCAGTGAGATTGATCTCTCCCGGTAAGTATTCCGCTTGTAGAGTGATGTTGCGAGGAAGGCAGTAGTCGAAGATGTCCCTCGTGATATCCGACAGCAGGCGAGAGCGAGCGCCTCCCAGGCGGTTGATGTACTGGACTGCGGACACGTTGTCCATGCGTAGGAGTATGCAGCAGTTGGTGCTTTCTCGGGCTAAGCTGCGGATCGCGAATGAGCCTGCCAAGAGCTCGAGGCAGTTGATGTGCATGGAGAGTTCGTGCGCTGTCCATGTTCCTCCCGTGGAGACGGTTCCGTTGGTGGCACCCCAACCCCACAGACTGGCGTCTGATTCCAATACGAAGTCTGGGGTGTCTCCGAATATGGCCCTGCCGTTCCAGGCCTGCATGCTGTCCAGCCACCATGAGAGTTCCTCGCGGACTTCCGTCGTCACCGGGACGGGTTGGTCGTAAGTAGGCCTGTGGCGTAGGTACTTGGTCTTGAGACGTTGCATGGCCCTGTAGTGGAGGGGACCCGGAAATATGGCCTGGATGGAGGCGGATAGGAGACCCACAATCCTGGCCAGGTTGCGTAGTGGAATGGAGTCGAGTCGGAGAACCCTGCGAATCTCCTTGCGAATGGCTGCAATCTTTGAGGCTGGTAGTCTCAGAGTGCAAGTCGTCGAGTCGATCTCGAAGCCGAGGAATTGTATAGTTTGGGCAGGGGTCAGCTCCGACTTCTGTTGGTTTACCACGAAACCCAACGATTCCAGGAGGGACACTGACAGGCGAGTGTGTTGGCGGAGCCTGTGTTCGTCGGAGCAAAAGAGGAGAAGGTCGTCTAAGTAGATGATGCACCTCACGCCCCTGGATCTTAGGTGGGCCACCACTGGCTTCAGGAGTTTGGTGAAGCACCATGGGGCTGAGCTGAGTCCGAAAGGGAGGCAAGTGAACTGCCAAGGACGTCCGTGCCAGAGGAAACGTAGGAGTGCTCGACAGTCCGGGTGTACCGGGACTGACAGGTAGGCGTCTTTTAGATCGAGCCTGGTGAACCAGTCGTGACTTCGAAGGAGGTCTCGTAGGAGGTGGATGCCTTCCATCTTGAAGTGGCGGTAGACCACATATGCGTTGAGGGCGCGTAGATTGATGACGGGGCGGTATTCTCCTGACTTCTTCCGAACCAGGAAGATGTTGCTGAAGAAGCCGCCCCTGTCGTGGGCCGGTTGGATAGCCCCTTTGTCTCGGAGCTCGCGTAGCTCCGCGTTGACCAGGTTGTGGTCGGAGGCTGACATGTGGATGGGGCGAGGGGGCTGAACCTGAAAGGGAGTCCCCGCTAGGTCTATGACATAACCCTGTACAGTCTGTAGAATCCATGTGTCTGAGCAAAGGGCGGCCCAATTCTGGAAAGAAAGGGAAATACGGCCCGCAGTGCGGGTACAAGGTAACAGTGGAGGAATATGGGTTCTTACCTGCGGCAAAGCGGGAACGTCCACGTCCGCGGGGTCCGCGACCTCTATCTGAGCCTCTCGAGAAGGGTTGTTGTCGGTAGTCCCTTGTCGGGTAAAATGGTGTTGGTTGGGTGCGGGGGCCTGAAGGCCAAAATCGGCTGGCGGCACGGCCCCGTTGCCGGCCAGCCCTTCCAAAAACCCCTCTGGTGGGGTTGCTTCGGAAAACTTTGCGCATGGATGACTGCGCCTTATTGAGGGAGGTGAACACGTTCACGTGTTTATTGAGTTCCTTGAGGAACGGTTCACCGAAAAGTTTTCCTTGTGCCTGGGGCCCAATCTCCTTAGTGCCAAGGTCTGCCAGTTTGCCGTTAATACGGTACAACGCTGCTTTTCGCCTCTCCGAAGAGAGCGTAACATTGGTGTTTCTGATGAAACAAAAACACCGTTGTGCCCATTCACGAACATCATGTGCCCATTCCCTGATGTCCTCGGAGGAGAAGGAGTCGGCTTTGGCGTAGGCGTCATCCGCCAGATACATAATGCGTGCCAGGGGGCCTACAGAATCCAGCAGGTTGTCTTGAGCACCCCATAGGCCTTTCTCCACCCCACGGCGGGGGTCTCTACCACTACGCATCATGAAGGTCGACATGACCTTATCGAATTCCGGGGTCTGAGCGACATTATCCGGCAGGGAAGGGCGTGGGCATTCAGACCTGAGTCGGCTGCGGACCTCCTTCTCAAGAGGTTTGCGAAGCCACAGGTGCATAAACCTGGCAAGGTGTTCTGGAGGCGACCAATCACCCGATCTGGGGTGCCGTATGTTACGGGGGTCGAACATCGCTTGACCCGAGGGGTCCAAAATAGTGTCCGAGTCGCGAGGTTCTGCGTCCGCAGTATCCTCGGTACCTCCAGACTGGGCAGCACCCAGGAGGGTCTCTCGCATGAAAGCGGAGACAGACCTCTCATCCGAGCCCCAAGCGTCATAGTCCGAGTCGGAAGCATCAGCCTGCCATTCATCCAGGACTGCCATGGACTGGGCAGGGTCCTGCTCTTCGTCCGAAGAGTATTCCAGACGCGGGGCCGGGGCGAGTAATTTAGAGGGTTTGCGTTTGGCAGGTGCCTTACCCTTAGCCAATTTTGGCGTGAAACCTTCGCCTTTGTCATGGCGCTTTTTAGGGCGGGGATCGTCCCTTGACTGGTGGTCGGATAACTCAGATTCCGATTCGTGGCGGGAACGTCTGCGTTTTGGCACATCAGGAGCCGCGGCTCGGGTCTTAGAGAGTGCCTTCTCCACAGAGGCAGCGACAGCTGCGTTAATCATGGCCTGAAAGTCCACAGGGAGGTTCTGGGAATCTTCCATGGCAAGGGTAGGCAAGTACGTCACTGAAGGCACAGTAAAAAACGGGCACCCAGGTCTTGACAATAGGCTTAGGGTCAGGTTTGTATAATGGTGGGAACAAGCCCAGAATAACCCCAGCAGGGTATGATAGTGACCTTATTAAACTGGGGCTCACCCAGTTAGAGAGAACTGCGACAGCTAGTCTCCCAGTAAGCAGCGTAATATAATGGGGGCTCACCCCGGTTGCACAGGGTAGAACCCTTAAGTGCAGGTCACAGTAATAATAAACAGGCAGCAGCACTGACCTGACTGACCCAGCCACAGTATATCTTGATAGAAGATGATGAGACAGCCAAACAACAGCATATAGAGGTGATTGAGCAGGTAATCCTTTTGTTCAGACACAAAGGGTGTGAAAAAACCGTGATGCAGGCTGCAATAGCAGGTGAATACAGGCACACTGAGTCCCTAATGAGGTGTACAAGGCAAGGTTAAGATGGCCGCGAAATTCTCGCGAGATTCGCGATCCAAGATGGCGGCCGCGAGGTAGGCCGCAAAGCCGGGGACTAAATTTATAAGGCCGGCCGCGAGTGGAAGCGGGCCGGCGCGGAACCGGTCGCGAACGGAACCGGCCGCAAGGAGGGAGCCCAGGAGGGCACTCCAGGTAGGGGGGGGCGGTGGGGAGGCCTGGGGACCGGGATAAAGCCAGGGAAAGGTCCCAGGAGGTGTAAAGGGGGCAGAGAAGAGGGCCGAAAGGCCACAGAGAGCCCCTAGTCCCACAGCCCACTAAATAAGTACAAAGGCTAAGGAAAACAGCAATTTAGGCTATGTAAATAGAATACAAATAAATAAACAGATAAATAGGACGAAATGATAATAAATATAAATATAAATATAAGAGCTCCAGAGGAGCAAATATTCTGACCTGTCTGCGATGGAGCAGTAAAGAAAGAGGAAGTTATGCAGACTGTATGACCCTTATATACTGTGCTGCTCAGTGATTTACTTGTTACTTTACGTTTTTTCTTTACTGCTGTGGAGTTTAGTAAAGAGAGTTAATGCAAAATAGGAAGCCTCCTGTCATGTTATAAAATTGACATTTGGCTCAGAACTGTACGTGTTGACAAAATAAACCACACTCTAAGACTGCATCCACAAGTTGTGCAATGGGGGGCAGGGCCGGACTGGGGATACACAGCAGCCCTGGAAAAACTCTATGCCAGCCCCGCAGCAAGGCATGTGAAAAAAAAGGTGAGTAAAAACACTATTTTTAAACACACACAGACACACCATGACAGACACACACACCCCATGACAGACACACGCCCCATGACAGACACACACACCTTGACAGACACACACACGTCTTGACACACACATACATACCATGACTGACAGACACACACGTCTTGACAGACACACACATCTTAACAGACACACACACCATGACAGACACACACACACACCATGACAGACACACACGTCTTGACAGACACACACACACACATATTGACAGACATACACACACCATAATAGACACACACACACCTTGACAGACACACACACACCTTGACAGACACACGCACACCATGACAGACACACACACACACCATTACACAGACAGACACACACACACAGACCATGACACAGACAGACACACACACACACCATGACACAGACAGACACACACGTCTTGACAGACACACACACACACATCTTGACAGACACACACACGTCTTGACAGACACACACACACACCATAATAGACACATGCACACCATGACAGACACACACACACACACCATGACACAGACAGACACACACACACCATGACACAGGCACACACACACACACCATGACACAGACAGACACACACACACCATGACACAGACAGACACACACACCATGACACAGGCAGACACACACACACACACACACCATGACACATACAGACACACACCATGACACAGACACACACCATGACAGACAGACACACACACACCATGACAGACAGACACACACACACCATGACACACAGCATGCCACAAACGCAAACACACACTAACACATAATATAGCTACCTGTGGGTGACCGGCGTGCAGGGCTGACAGCTGGGTTAGGTGTGCTGGCGGCCGCACATGTTTTAAACTAGTCAGGCATAAAATTGACATTTGGCTCAGAACTGTACATGTTGACAAAATAAACCACACTCTAAGACTGCATCCACAAGTTGTGCAATGGGGGGCAGGGCCGGACTGGGGATACACAGCAGCCCTGGAAAAACTCTATGCCAGCCCCGCAGCAAGGCATGTGAAAAAAAGGTGAGTAAAAACACTATTTTTAAACACACACAGACACACCATGACAGACACACACACCCCATGACAGACACACGCCCCATGACAGACACACACACCTTGACAGACACACACACGTCTTGACACACACATACATACCATGACTGACAGACACACACGTCTTGACAGACACACACATCTTAACAGACACACACACCATGACAGACACACACACACACCATGACAGACACACACGTCTTGACAGACACACACACACACATATTGACAGACATACACACACCATAATAGACACACACACACCTTGACAGACACACACACACCTTGACAGACACACGCACACCATGACAGACACACACACACACACCATTACACAGACAGACACAGACAGACACACACACACAGACCATGACACAGACAGACACACACACACACCATGACACAGACAGACACACACGTCTTGACAGACACACACACACACACATCTTGACAGACACACACACGTCTTGACAGACACACACACACACCATAATAGACACACGCACACCATGACAGACACACACACACACCATGACACAGACAGACACACACACACCATGACACAGACACACACACACACCATGACACAGACAGACACACACACACCATGGCACAGACAGACACACACACCATGACACAGGCAGACACACACACACACACACCATGACACATACAGACACACACCATGACACAGACAGACACACACCATGACAGACAGACACACACACACCATGACAGACAGACACACACACACCATGACACACAGCATGCCACAGACACAAACACACACTAACACATAATATAGCTACCTGTGGGCGACCGGCGTGCAGGGCTGACAGCTGGGTTAGGTGTGCTGGCGGCCGCAGGGGAGAGCTGGCTGTTCTGGCAGCAGCAGGGGCAGCTGGCTGTGCTGGCTGTGTTCCCCAGTGCGCAGCTTAATGAAATCGGATATTCTGGCACCGGTCTCATTAAGTAGCACGCGAGGGCGGGGGAGCAGAGCCAGCACAGCCAGCTCCCCCCTGCAGCCGCCGGAACAGCCAGCTCCCCTCTGGGCTGCAGGTCAGCCAGCTGTCTGTCCGGCCTCAGGTGCCAACGGCCCACCGGGAAGTATCCCAGTGGGCCAGTCCGGCCCTGGTGGGGGGAGGGAGGGTGGGACTATCTTTTTTTCTTTGTTTGTCAACAGATTTTGGAAATATATCTACAAAGATAAATGATGCATTGAATTGACATAGCATTCAGAATATATTTTTAAGCTTCATAATTTTCTTACTAAGGCCTTGATTTAAGATTATTGGATAAACTTTTCCATTAATTGGTATTTTTGGATAAACATTTAAAATGATTTAATTTTATGAGCCCCTGTGGTGATATACTGATGCACCATCGAGAATAACCCTCCACCAGTATGGTGTAGGCTGATTAAGCTTTAGTTGGGGCCACTTTTCCCCCTATAATGGGTTATTGGTTGGTTAGATCTCAACTTCCTTATGGCCCCCTCCGGTGATCTTACAGTGTGAAAAAGATCTTAAGTGGTGAAAAAAACAGAGGCTTCAGCCCAACAGTAAATCTTATAGTATCTCCGGCTTGTATTGACTTTAAGTGGACCTGTCAAAAATAATAAACTTTATTTCTATATACAGTAGCTCCCTGTGTCTGATTAAATTTTCCCCAAGCACTCTAGCTTTTATAAAGAAAAGAAGGGACTCTTTTTCCTCGTGTATATAAGTTGACAAAACTAAACAATGGTTGGAGCTTTCCCCCCTTAACCCCTTAAGGACACAGCTTCAGAAGCTTGTCTTACGCTTAATGACACAAGCAATTTTTGAATTTTTTGTTGTTTGCGTTCAACTGCAATTTGCATCTCTCTCATTTATTGCGCCGACACATATTATATATTGTTTTTAAAGGACAGAAAGGGCTTTAATTTGATGTAATATATATATATATATATATATATATATATATATATATATATATATATAAATGCTTATTTATTATTTAACCCCTTAAGGACCAAACTTCAGGAATAAAAGGGAATCATGACATGTCATACATGTCATGTGTCCTTAAGGGGTTAAACAAATACAAAAAAATGCAACAAAAAAAAACATTTGTGGTTTTTTTTACAGTTGTTGCAATAATAATGTGTGCACAGTTAGTGCAGGTTAAGGAAAGTGATTAAAATAAATTCATTCAATAAATTGATTTACAGAATATATAATGTCACAAAGCACAAGGAGTAAAATAAACTTTTAATGTGGAGCGATTTTAGAATTTGGTATGTTTGTCTTGTAAGCTTAATAGCCATAAAAGAAAACAAAATTGCCACACAAAAGTATATATTTATATAAAGTAGACATCACGGGCTATTTACCTAAGGTTGTTTTGACACTTTCTATGTAGCCATTTCACCGCCAATCTCTGCTAAATATTGGAGTAAAATTGTGAGGTTTTTTTTGGTTTTGGAACTTCTCATGTGTATTTTGTAAAGTTGGTGTGTGCTATTCCTGTACAAAAACTTTATTTTGTGTTCCTCTACATTTGCTGAGCACAACGATACCCCCATTCTATGTCCTTAGCACTATTTCTACAAGCTACAGTGCCATATAGGAGACCTGTCCTTTTCAGTATTTACAGTAGAATTTTGAGAGACAGATTTAATGGGCCTATGCTTCAATTTGGGGTATTATAGCAGTTTGACTGTTCAAAAAAAACAAAAAACACAAAGGCCTACCATTTGTAAATGTAGACACTCCAGGGTATCTCATATGGCACATATTGTGCCTTAACATGCCCCCATTTTTTCACCAATATATGCCAAAGTATGTGGTAAAAAATAATTTTGGACATTTTTTACATACGGATCACATTTTTGCTGGGCATTTTGTATATTTCATATGTGCCACTAAGTTCAAACCCCCCAAATTATGCTCAGCTAAGTCTTCTGAGTAAAACAATATGCCCAATATATGACCTAGACACTATTTTGTAAGGTTACAGTGCTGTAAAAGAGACGTGACAAGTTCAGGTTTTTAAGTGTGAATTTTCATGGAGGATTTTGATGCATCCATGTCCCACTTTGGAGCAGGCTACATATTACAACTACACCATAAAGGCATACAATTTCTTAAAGAAAACATCCTAGGGTATTTCAAAAGTCATATTTTGAACCATAGCGTGGGATCATTTTTCCGCTAGCTTGTACCAAATGTAGTGGTAATAAGCGTTGTGTTCTGCCTTTTTGACACACAAAGTGAGTTTGCACAGTATATTTTGCAAACCTTATGTGTGCTACGACTGTATAATACTACATATGTTGCTCAGCTATGTCGTCTGAGTACAGAAATACCCCCGTATGTACCTTTGCCTGGTATATGTGGATGTTGAAGGGGCACATTTCAGACGCAGCCATTCAGTTTTTTTCTAACTTTGAAGTGTGTATATATGTCAAAGTACACTTATAATGAAATCATATATATGCATTATATATGTATAATATACTGTAAAATGCTTTAATTATTTTATAAAATATTATACATATATAATATATTTATTTCATTATTTATTACTATTTTAGCTGCCTGGGGGACTGCCTGACAGCTCAGACAGTTCCCCTGCTGGCAGCTCTATAGACTCCTATTGCGGCCATGTGATCATGGTGATCACATAGCCCTGGAGGGCCGGGGTGGCCAGAGCTGCTGCAGGAGGACTGCTGGGGTCTTCGACATTCCACCCCAAATGGGATCGCTGATCCAGGTAAGTACATAGGTAATTTAAGTGTTTAAAGTATATATTTATAAAGACAATTTTCAATATAACTTGCTGTGACGGACCGCTTGGCACCGCAATCAGGTGCCTCCACCAATTGCTTCCTTGTGCTCACCGAGTACTTCGAAGCACTCCACCGACACCATCAGCACTGTAGTCCCCACTTCTAGAGTTACAGCTTGGCTGGGGTCTTGCAGTCCTCCACCCACCCCGGACCCAAGATCAGGATCCAGCTTCCAGTGGGCAGACCTCTCCAGTGTAGCAGGCTGCTCTTACAAGAGCAAGTGATATTAACCCAGAGGTGTATAGTGATATAGCAATCCCCAGAGCAGATACCCCTAAACACATGGAAACCCCACAAAAGTCATATCCCCTGATAGCCCCAATCTGGGGGACCAACATATCCAATAATCACCCAGATCGGTTCAGACATCTGTCCCTAGGTCTGCTAAAACCTCTGGTCTCTCTGGCTAACTCTGCAAAAATGTAACAAAACGTTACTAAATTCTTAAAATTCTTCTTAATATTCCATAACATGACTGACAAGATGACTGACAGGAAGGTAATAGCAGGTCCTACATGTTATCAGGTGCTACATTATCCAACCTGAGATGCCTTTTCTCTAAAGTAAACAAATGTTATTTTTTTCTAGACTTTTATTATTACTGAAATCTTCCATTCCTCCTATTAACTTTGTAGCTCACCTTTGCACTTATTCCAAACTCTTCTTATTTTTATTTAAAACCAGTGCCCAATTATTGCACACACATTCAACTTTATGGAATGCAGGTAGTCTTTTGAGAGGCTTTCCATGAGACATGATTAATATCTGATACATTGGAGAATATTTTAATACAAATTATGGGAAAGAGAAGGCAGTGATGAGCAGAGCAAAACAGAGGATAAAAAGTCTTAATTCATTTATGATATCAAAGCTATGGAATGTATGTGTATTATTAACAAGTTAGAAAGTTAACACACACAATGAGCAATACAATATTTTTGCTGAAACCATTTATTATGAAAACTGAAAATATACAGTATAGGCATCAAGTTAATACATATGAAATTGAAAAAATATAAAAACATAAAAAGTTGTTTTCTTTTCTTGAAAGTAAATTACATGTTAGCTTCGATTCCTATTACCGGCATGTACACAGTTTATCACAAAACACATTTATTATACTATAACTACATCTTTACCTGAAATAGTAAGGTAGAGTCACACAGTTCAGTGGTATATTTTCAAAAGACGGAACAATACAAACCTGGAATATTTTTATTTTTAGACTTGCTTCATCTCTAGAAGTGCTCGTCTCATTTTTGCTTCCTCCAGAAATCTCTACCTTTAGGTAAATGTGATTCTGTAGATTACAGTCTGGATATATCCCAGAGAACAATAAAAAAAAAACAATACAAGGAAACCAAATAATACATATTTATATCAAATATATTTCACATTTCAGAGAGTATGAACTCGACGACTCTCCTTGTGCATTATGTACATCAGAGTCTGATTGTTCTACGCAACCTGCATCCGGTTCAAAACTCCCAATATCACAACTGAAATGTATTCGTCAGCGATTTAAAAAATAGTTGAAAAGGATGCATTCCACTATTCAAGAGCATACCTTTTGTGTAAACTGTACGTATATATATACAAACAAATGTTTAGCCTTTAAGACAAAGATTCCCAAACCAGTTCTAAATATTCATATTGTTCATGTTTTATCAACATCAGAACTAAAGTGTATGTTGAATTCTAAATCTTGGGTCAGGTGGGGAGGGGGATTTATTGGATGTAGCTAACATTGACAGTAACATGATCTTGTTGTGTCAGTAATATATTTATTTTTTTGCAATGTAATTTAAAGTCCAAGACCTGCAAAGACACAACTTATGTATTTTCATTTTGGGAGTATTTTTTGGGGGTATTTGAAAAATTGGCTTGCAATAGCTGCAGATCTAATATCTGCAGCTACTGAAGACTTCCCCATCTATCTTGGCAAATTGACCAGAGGTTTCTCATGCATGGCTTTTTTATTCACACTTCTTAATAAGCTGTAATACAGTTCATTGAGAATTAAAAGCAGGCGTGCTCTAGCCAAGCACGCCTTCTGCTTCCGTTAGCTCAGTGGAGCCAACAGAACCTTTATAAAATAAAATAAAAAAAATGGCACAATGTTAACACATAAAACACTTCAGCTAGCTGAAGTTTCTTATGTGTTTGGAGATTTCCTTTATTATCTAGAAAGCAAGTAAACAGTTCCAGGCAAATGTTTCACAGATCACAGAATGCTTTAATTTATTTTCTTATAGTGGAGAGGTAAGGGTTAGATTGTGGTCATCTATGTATTTCACAAGGATCTCTCCTCTTCGGTTTATGGTCTCAACTAATTTCTTTACCCCTTCATAGCCTCCTTGGCTTTTCCAGAACTCATCGTCCATCTGCAATGACTTTAACAGCATGTTCTGCAAACATCCGGACTTGAGAAGTTGCACAACGGACGCCGGAAACCTAGTAAGGCATTTAAAAATATATATATATCAAAGTGACTAGATTAAACTTTACACTTTATTCTTCTTGCACGTACTATTATCAGCTGATACTCACAAAGTCATGTGTATAATTTGGTAAATGGTAACTTAGTATGTACCAGCTAAAAAGAGAAGTATCGGGTAAGCTGCAAATCAAAATCAAATGTACTATTAAAATAAATAAATAAAATCACATTCTTGAAACTACTAAAAGGCATTTATTACGCAAATAAGACTATTCTCCAAATTCAAATTTATAAAATTTTAAAAAAGGTTAATGCCAAAATAAAGTTTTTGTACCGGTTAATGAATCATATTCAAGGATTTAAGTTTGACACTTTGCGGGACAACTTAAACATACGGTCTCTTCCTTTGTCCTCTCGTATAATTACTTACCTGGTATATTGTTATTTACAGTGATGTAAACTATGGGGTTTTGTCTTCTTTCTAATTCTGTTAGACACTTAAAGTGACATAAAATAATAATTTCATAGAGATAAAGTTCTTTATTAAAGCGGCACTGTTACGCTGAACTTACCTTTCTCCTATTCTTTCCTCTCACAGAATCTATTCTTCTTTTCTTTTTTTCTGATGTAGTTTTCTTTAAAACTTAAGATAGAGAGAGGAGGGGCTACTCTGTCTTATGTATTTTTCCTTCGCTTACTTTTTCTGACCCAAGGAGAGGCTTATGTCAACTTCATTTCCTGTGTCAGAGAAAATGTACTCACCCTTCTCCTTGATACAGGAAATGGAGCTGACTTAAGCGCCTCCTTGGGTCAGAAAAGGTCAAGCGTAGGAAAAATACATAAGACAAAGTAGTTTTTACTTTATTTTATGTTTTAAAGAAAACTAGATAAGAAATAAAGAAGTGACACTTTAAATAGTCACATTGACTGTGTTGGAATTTACCTGAAGTTCCAACACAGTCAAACGATATCTAAGACAAACCAGGGACTACTTTGTGTTAGTACATTCCCTACACTTGACAAAACTTAATTTAAAAAAAATAGAAAAGGCATCCATCAAGTTTGGTACTTTCTTTCAGCCTTCACTGTTGATAGCTGACGGGAAAAAGGCATTGTCTATAGAGGACCCTGCGGTCTCTCAAGATCCTCCATAGACCTCAGTTTTGTACTCTCAAGCTTGCGCAAGAGTACAACACTGAAATGGGCTCTTGGCAGATGAAGCACCAAGAGTGAAAGAGAACCGGCCAGATGAAAATGGCGGCAATAGCAAGGGACAGGTTCAGGTAAGACAGTGCAGAACATTTACTGTTGAAGGGTCTTTGCAAAATATGCAAATACCCCAGACGGTGAAAGAATCGCTTTAATATTTTGCATTACTTTTTCGGCCTGCTGCGAGATTTGTTTTGATTGAGCCACAAAGAACAAATGCTGTGCCTTACCCATCTATGCCTTGTAGAAGTCTAAAATTAAGATTGTCTTCAGGGTGATCGGGTCGTCCAGCATTGTCAATATAAACCAGTTGAGATGGGTTACTTTGACGTACCTATAGAAAAGGAAAAAAAAGGTTCCATTTCAATTCATTTTCGTGTGTTTTTTTTTTGGTTTAGTTTTTTTACTTACGTTTTCTGCTCTATTCATCCCTGTAAACAATGTAACACGAGGAGCAACATTACACACTAGGCATACATTTGCTGATTTTAAGTGTATGTACACAGCATTCCCAATACATTATATACGAATCCACTGAACATACACTGAATATGAGCATAACATAAGTTCTAAATTTCCAAATGTTTTTTTTTTTTTTATAATGGCAGATATCATCCATCATTTGGAATGAACTAACATTGTATATGCAGCACACAAAGTGAAGTAGTTTTGTGTTCTTCTGGATTATGTAGAATAAGGAGAATCATAAGCTGAAAGGGGATAGGATCCAGAAGCTGAAATGACAGAATAAGACAAAAAACTGAAGAGTGAAAAAGATAATAATGTGAAAGAGGAGATGGAGATAAAAAAATGTAGGCAGATAGGACTCCAAGATTCGGGTCTTTAACGTGGAAGGGGTGCTAAAATGAATTTAGAGAGACTTGCCTTGCTCAATACATTATTTCTCTGTTTGTTAACAAATTGTAGAAAATAAATTAATGGAGACAACTAAAAAAATGGTATGTTGGTAGAAGACATAAATGATTACGCTTTTCTGAGCCTGACATCTGCAGAGCATGAATTGTTGACTACTCAAGCCCCTATTCCCAGCAGGATCCATGGCTGGTCCCAGACTTTTTCTCACATCAACCATTGTCCAGAGTCTACAGTGCCACAAACTATAAAGCAAGGTTCTCCAGATATTGCTGAACACAACTACCATGATTCTCTGGCTATCTATTACATTAAAAGAATCAAATAAATTGTTGTTCAGCAACATTTGAAAGACATGAGTTAGGAGAACACTGCTAGAGGGATTTTGACTTGCATACCAAAGAAGATGTTTTTTGTGTGAAACTGAAATATTACCTGGTCTCCAACTACCTTAAATTTGTTGTTCAAAGAGATGCACCTCTTGTTTCCTGCTTTTTGAGTCTTGCACAGGTTTTACCCAAGTTTATAGCCAGCCAATCTGACATATGACAGCTGCAGCTAATCCCATTGCTATTTAAATCATGTGATATTATAGGTGTCCACATCCAGTGCATCTTCCACAAACTTAATGGGAGACGACTAGTGATGGATGACTTGCATATAAAAAGTACACCCACAATGGCTTCCAGTTAAATGCGTTCATTGTGCATGTGGCTGTCACAATGTCATTTTTGGAAGTTTCACACAAAGCAAATGCCTTTCCCTCATTTATTTTAATGGGGAGGAACTGAGCATCTACAGTCAAGAATCTATAGCTGTGCAGCCTTTACAACTTCACAACAAAACTGATGGTGCTATAAAATGCAGCAGTAACCTAATGTTACTTCTATTTCTGCACTTTTACCAACCAGTCAAAAACATTTTCCTGCCTGCTTCTTGCATTCTGTTATCAAATACCAACAAACATCACAGTGACTGTTCTTTAGAACCACTTGGAAGCTATTATTGTGATAGGTTACAGTATGCTGTTCATGGCATTGTTATTACTCGTAGCATTACCATAAAAAAGCAAAGTTATTGTGAGCACATAATAATAACGCACTCACATATATTTGCTTGAGACCAGCTTCAGAGTGAGCAATCTGTTATGCCTAATAAACGATCACAGGGAAGGCTGTTTGGGTCATGGCGTTGCACCACAAGATACCACTACAACTAGAATGCCCGGACACCATGCTATCTATCGAAAGCAGGTCAGCACAGCTAGATGATACAGACATATTTTCATGGTCAACCAAATCTTTAACATTTTATAGCTTGGAGACAGCCAAGAGTCACTAACTTTACAAATAGCCATTTTAGACATCAGATTGTGACGCATGGAAATGAACTCAAAGCTGTAGCGCAAAACTTAATTACACATTCATCAGGAATTCTGACTCCCACACCCATCTGTGTCTAAGAATGAACCAAAGGTGCCGTAAATAAGTCACTATCTGCCATTGGCTATTTCATTACTAGTTTAAATTGTGTCGTAGTTTAGTAAATCTGTGATAAAGGGTGACCTACCAGGATGTGCACTAAGACAAGTTCCATTGGGTTCCCACATTTGTCATGCATAAGCTCTTCTACACATGATTCAGTAGGGTCAGGTTTGAATCCACAGCAGTAACGATCCAGTCGATCTTGGACCTGCGGAAAGAGAATGACCTAACTCTATGAAACAAATAATATCAACAACAGCAATATGCATTTATTTATATTATTTATTTATTTATACACTATTTCATTAGGAAAGATACATTGAGATTGCTCTTGTTTTCAAGTATGTCCTGGGTCACTATACAGGGAGTGCAGAATTATTAAGCAAGTTGTATTTTTGAGGATTAATTTTATTATTGAACAACAACCATGTTCTCAATGAACCCAAAAAACTCATTAATATCAAAGCTGAATATTTTTGGAAGTAGTTTTTAGTTTGTTTTTAGTTATAGCTATTTTAGGGGGATATCTGTGTGTGCAGGTGACTATTACTGTGCATAATTATTAGGCAACTTAACAAAAAACAAATATATACCCATTTCAATTATTTATTTTTACCAGTGAAACCAATATAACATCTCAACATTCACAAATATACATTTCTGACAATCAAAAACATAACAAAAACAAATCAGTGACCAATATAGCCACCTTTGTTTGCAAGGACACTGTGGATTCCATGGATTCTGTCAGTGTTTTGATCTGTTCACCATCAACATTGCGTGCCGCAGCAACCACAGCCTCCCAGACACTGTTCAGAGAGGTGTACTGTTTTCCCTCCATGTAAATCTCACATTTGATGATGGACCACAGGTTCTCAATGGGGTTCAGATCAGGTGAACAAGGAGGCCATGTCATTAGATTTTCTTCTTTTATACCCTTTCTTGCCAGCCACGCTGTGGAGTACTTGGAAGCGTGTGATGGAGCATTGTCCTGCATGAAAATCATGTTTTTCTTGAAGGATGCAGACTTCTTCCTGTATCACTGCTTGAAGAAGGTGTCTTCCAGAAACTGGGAGTTGAGCTTGACTCCATCCTCAACCCGAAAAGGCCCCACAAGCTCATCTTTGATGATACCAGCCCAAACCAGTACTCCACCTCCACCTTGCTGGCGTCTGAGTCAGACTGGAGCTCTCTGCCCTTTACCAATCCAGCCACGGGCCCATCCATCTGGCCCATCAAGACTCACTCTCATTTCATCAGTCCATAAAACCTTAGAAAAATCAGTCTTGAGATATTTCTTGGCCCAGTCTTGACGTTTCAGCTTGTGTGTCTTGTTCAGTGGTGGTCGTCTTTCATCCTTTCTTACCTTGGCCATGTCTCTGAGTATTGCACACCTTGTGTTTTTGGGCACTCCAGTGATGTTGTAGCTCTGAAATATGGCCAAACTGGTGGCAAGTGGCATCTTGGCAGCTGCACGCTTGACTTTTCTCAGTTCATGGGCAGTTATTTTGCGCCTTGGTTTCTCCACACGCTTCTTGCGACCCTGTTGACTATTTTGAATGAAACGCTTGATTGTTCGATGATCACGCTTCAGAAGCTTTGCAATTTTAAGAGTGCTGCATCCCTCTGCAAGATATCTCACTATTTTTGACTTTTCTGAGCCTGTCAAGTCCTTCTTTTGACCCATTTTGCCAAAGGAAAGGAAGTTGCCTAATAATTATGCACACCTGATATAGGGTGTTGATGTCATTAGACCACACCCCTTCTCATTACAGAGATGCACATCACCTAATATGCTTAATTGGTAGTAGGCTTTCGAGCCTACACAGCTTGGAGTAAGACAACATGCATAAAGAGGATGATGTGGTCAAAATACTCATTTGCCTAATAATTCTGCACTCCCTGTATACCAGGGTCACTTCTAGTAGTACTTATATATCACTAATGGAACCGGATCTCAGGGCAAAGAACAGTTGCATATGTAGCTACATGGCTGGATTTAGGAATAAATAACCACTTGATAAAGATAATTTATTACAAAATGCATGTTCACAGTGTGTGTATGTATGGCCAATGAACAGCAATAAAGCGTATGTATGTCTGTATGTACCTTTAGGTTAGGTCCATCTTAACCTTGAGACTTCAGGTCATGATTACAAAAAAAGCACTATCTGCCACCACTATAGTAACACCACTGCTTTGATGGCATATCACCACCCATCCAGGATAAAGGTAAATTCTGTTATTTGACTTAAGTTGGCTCCTGATTTGGCCATGTGCTGCTTCCCCTATTGTAATTGTGTTATACACTGATCAGCTTCAACATTAAAACCACTGACAGGTGAAGTCAATAACATTGACTATCTTGTTAAAATAGTGCCTATCAAAGGGTGGCATATCTTGGGCAGCAAGTGAACATTCAGTTCCCGAATTTCATCTGTTGGAAGCAGGAAATATGGGCAAGTAAAAAAATATGAGTGACTTTGACAAGGCTAAATAGTGATGGCTAGATGACTGGGTCAGAGCATCTTCAAACCAGCAAGTCTTGTGTGGTGTTCCCAGCATGCAGTGGTTAGTACCTACCAAAGGTGATGCAAGGAAGCATCATGGGTGCCAATGGGAAGCAAAGGCTAGCCCATCTAGTCTGATCACACACAAGAGCTACTGTAGCTCAAATTGCTGAAAACCGTAATGCTGGCCATGATAGAAAGGTGTCAGAACACACAGTGCATCTCAATTTGCTGACTATTTGGCTGCCTAGTCGCAGACCGGCAGCCACATACTCCCGTCCACTACTGAAAGTGCCATTAATGGGAATGTGAGCTTCAGAACTGAACCATGGAGCAATGATAGAAGGTTGCCTGGTCTGATGAATCATGTTTTCTTTTGGATAAGGTGGATGGCTAGGTGCTTATGTGTTTACTTGGGGAAGAGATGGCAGCAGGATGTACTATGGGAAGAAGGCAGGCTGGCAAAGGAAGTGTTTATCTCTGGGCAATGTCCTGCTGGGAAACTTGGGTTCTGGCATTCATGTGGAAGTTACTTTGACTTGGGCCACCTACCTACAGATTGCTGCAGACCACGTACACCTTTTCATGGCAATGGTGTTTCCTGATGGTGGTGGCCTCTTTCAGCAGGATAATGCACCCTGCCATACTGCATTGTTCAGGAATGGTTTGAGGAACATGACAAAGAGTTTAATTAGATTGAGCATCTTTGGGATGTGCTGCAACAAATCTGAACCATGGAGGCCCCACCTCGCAATTTGCAGGACTTAAAGGATCTGTTGCCAGATACCACAGGACATGTTCAGAGGTCTTGTGGAGTCGATGCCTTGACATATCAGAGCTGTTTTGACAGCACGAGGTGGACCTACACGATATTGGGCAGGTGGTTTTAATGTTGTGGGTGATCAGTGTATGATATAAAAAATATATTTAAAAAGATAACCTAGTTGAAAGTTCATATAAACAGAACAAGAGTCTATAAATTATAACTGAAGTAATGTAAGTTTGTGTACATGTAAACACAAATCTTATAAACCCACCGTAGGCTAGTTTATGTCACTCTACTTTTCTTGAGACTTCTAGGGTGATCTGAAGCTAGCATACAGGTTTCTGTTACATGAGAGTATTTTGTAATAATCAGTCTCTTCCTTTCTGTAACGTGACAGTGTTTAGTATGCATAGAAGGAGAAGGGTATTTGAAAACATATGCATGATTTATGTAAAAATCGAAACTAATTATACAAAAACGTGACGTTATTACAAACTGCTCAGTGTGGCTCCTTCCTTCTCTGCACTGACAAACAAAGTTTTGGAAATGTAATTTGTATATACAGAATCTGTAAAGCAATTTTCAGCCTCAAGAGCAATTACTAAACAGTCTGAATATGCAAATGCTCTATGGCTATTTACAATCCAATGTAATCATTCTCGTTTTAACATGCGGGAAAACAACCGATAACGTGTGCTAATATAAAATGAAAAAAAATGCTAAATTCATAGTTAACCTTTTTTTTTTTTTTTATTATTATTATTATTATTAAATTGCTAATCACTGTTTTGTGACACATTGTCTCATTATATAATTATTGTATGCTCTATTTTCTTTATTTTCTATTGTGCACTTGAAATGAGCACTGATGTATCAATACGGCTGAAGTACATGGTAAAGGAAAAGCAAGAGAAAGAGGAATTGTATGGTATAATGACAGCTGGTAATATGTTGTGAGGTACCAATGTCAGCTGTCAATGCTAGAACATTCATAGCTCTCTATCAATGAAAGGATATTTCAATATAAATTTTTTACTTGGAAACAGCTCGAGAAATACTCATCAGAAGCGTTCTCTTGACTGGCTACCAATAAATAAATGAACAGATTTTCCTTTCCAACTCAGCGCTCGCTGGTTCTAAATAATTGTGACATTTATTTAGAAAAACTCGGCCTGTTTGGTACCATTCTATGCCTGGGAATCTTGGGCAATAGAGCTAAACTGGCCCTTCTGCATTGACAAGTGAATTAAAGTACAAATATTTCTCCAAGGTAACAAATCTTTTCTTCTTCAACTATTAAAGGTGTTCCCATGACCCCCAGCAATGAGCAGACCATGCTGATGCTGTTGATGTATCATGTCACATGTTAGGATATGGAACAAGGAAAGTCACAGTTCCATAACTGTATTAAGCATAGGTAATATGATACCAGTACTATTTACACACAACACAGGAGGCACAAAAAATGGAAAGCTGGGGATGCCTAGCTCTATTTCTTTTTCCACACCATGCCACACATGTGTTATGGAATAGGGAGACACATAACTGCCCTCTTTAGAGGTTACACAAAGGGATAATATGGTCACCATAACCACTATATCTTCATGTAGTTGTTCTCGTGAGTATAATTATTCCTGACAAGCTTTTCAACCTAAACACTGTTTTTTCAGAGAAAAGGCAGTGTTTATATTGCTCCATAGGGACACCTCCAGTGGCCACTCCTCATTTGGCCATTAGAGGTACTTCCTGGGGCAGTGCTGCACACTATGCAGCACTGATGTTCAGTGTCTCCACGCTCTGCATGGAAATGCTAAACTTTCCCCATAGAGATGCACTGATTCAATGCATCTCTATGAGGAGATTCTGACTGGCCAGGGCAGTGTTTGCCTCCACCGCCTTTTTTTAAGATCACCAGAATTGACTATCTCAGCCAGTCCAATGCTATCCTATGGCACATCAGGGGCAGGGCCAGAGGCAAGGAGCCCTGCTCGGCGCTGGAAAAAGGTGAGTAAAATCACCTTTCTAGTGCCTCTTTAACTTAAAGGGACTCTCCAGGGAGGTGATTTTACTCACCTCGTTCCAGCGCCGGGAGCCTCGTGAAGCCGCGCCCCCTATTTCGTCAAAATGGCGAAATAGGCGGGCGCAAGCAGGGAGCAATCAGACGCTCATTCATGCCGCCCTCTGAAGTGCTGAGCGCACTACCGCGCATGCGCGCGGTGTGCGTGGCCGCGAGCTGAGCGGCAGCTCAGCTTGCGGTCTTTGCCCGCCCCCCTCCTCCGCTGACAGGCTGGAGAGAGAAGGCGCGCACACAGTGCCTTCTCTCTCCTGAACACGTCAGACGTATTTTAATACGTCTGACGTGTACAGGGCCTTTTTAGGGCCCTGCGTGATAGGAAGTCCCTCTAGTGGCCGTCTGAATGACGGCCACTGGAGGTATTCCTATCAATCAATGTAAACACTGTATTTTCTCTGAAAATACAGTGTTTACATTAGATTGCCTGCAGGGAGCTATAGATAATACCTGAACAACTACATTAAGCTGTAGTTGTTCAGGTGACTATAGTGTCCCTTTAAGTATCCTCTCCATCTAACAGAATTAAATGCAGGATGAAATCAGACATTTTAACACACAGATTTGTGCCAGTGAAACTGAAATATTAGTTTTCGGGGGCATACAAAGGGCCCAATTATTTTCTTCCTGGTTACCAGAGTGTCCTTGGGAACCCTGACATGTTTCTTTTTTTTGTTTAAAAATAAACCTCTTTTTTGATTATAAAATAAGTATTCTAAAAAAAAAAAAAAAAAAAAAATTTAAAAGCCAGTGCAATATCTTGGAGCAAGACCTAACCCACTATGTACGATACATAATGTATTTCTTGGTTTCCTGCACATTGGACATATCAGCCCAAATTTGGCAAACCAAATGCTTTTTGATCTGATCTGCCAAGCTCCTCATTAGGCTGGATGAGGGTCCTAAGTGTTGAAGTCCAACAGCAGATGTTTGAAACATTTGCTTGGCTTGACTAACGATCCTGGCAGAGATTGTTCTAATCTGCAATGGTTTGCTTGCAGCTGTAACGCTTGGAAGTCGAGACTAGGAATGTGCTCATACAAATATGTCACACTTTCCAGAAATCTAACCAAGGCTTGTCAGAACAACCAATAAACTGCAAAGAAAAAAAGACAAATATTCTAGGGAGGTGAGAAATGAAAGCCAAACTGCACCTGTTATGCTACGAATTGAAAAATGTGCCTGTAATGTACAATATAGCTATAGATATATTAATATAATATGCAACGTATAACGATATTTAAACCCAGTGATAGTGGATTTATACCTTCACAGAGCATTCCACATGGTATTTCTAGACTTGACCAGAAATTATCATATTTTTTTCATAACTATTAGTAGATAGAAAGAACACTGTGACATGAAGTAAAATTCCTCTGTATCGTAGCAGTGAAAGCAATACCCAAACCAATAAAATAATAAGGAATATCTAGGATACTTGATGAAGGACTGCACTTGGTCAAAACGTTGTCACCTTTGTACCTACTTCAGTAATGCATCATTAATTGAAGGGTTTGCTACTAGTCTGAGACTCAGTTGTCTTTCAGTTTGTCCCTTTCCTATGAAATTTACATTTTAGTTCAGAGTAGGTAGTCCTTTAAAGCACTTGATGAACAACACAGCCTAATAATTATAAATTAGACATTTACTGAATAAGCTTTCCTGAAAAAAACAGATGTTGAATACCTGTCATAACAGGCAGGATGTGTGTGTAAGGCCCATAAAATATACACGATTATAATTTTTCTAACAGGCTTTTACGTATTCCTGCAACCTTTACATTTTGCATGTGTTCAGCCCTGTTTCACACATAATTAAACGTATATAATTACATTTCATTTAAAGCTGTGTGTGTTTAATTAAGGTCTGTTTGGCAAATATGAGTTCCAGCTGTGTTTTCTGCATTCGTTAGAACATACAGCTGGAAATATAGGTAGACTCAACCTGTATTAGCTTAGGCCGGCTTGTTAATATTTGTTAAATTAAATACCAGATCTGACTTTTTTTCGGGCCACAATAGTAAAATAATAAAGAAATGTGCAAGGTCCACTAACAAATGAGTTAGGAGTTATCAATTAAATTCAAGACTGTCAAAGTGAACACATGTGGAGGGTAATGAGACTGAGAACTATTGTGCATTTGTGGACCACACACAACCAGAGATTCACTAAAGTCCATTTAGTAGTTTAGTTGTCAACATTTGAAAAAAAATTCCAGGGACATTTTGCAGCACAGCTATCAATTTTATTAAAAGACACGGAGGCTCATATTATGCTTATCTCTTTCTTCAATATACCTCAGCAGCAAAGAAAAAAGTTTTAAAACATTAAAAGAATCAACTAGGCTAGGTACTCCAGGGTACTTTGGCCTTAAGTTTGAAATTCCCATCTCAATTCCCTGTAATGATCTCTTTATTGAGTAGACCCTGTAATCTGCACTATGATAAGTAGGCAGAGATTAATTATGCGGGTTGGACGTAGTGGGCGGGGCTTTGCAGCAGTGGGTGTGGTAAATTTTGAAGGTAGTAATTACCAGATTTTACTAATTTCATGACGTAAAGTCATGATTTTATAAAGGACACGGAGGCGAATATTATGCTTATCTCTTTCTTTAATATACCTCAGCAGCAAAGAAAAAAGTTTTAAAACATTAAAAGAATCAACTAGGCTAGGTACTCCAGGGGTTAACCTAGTATGCTATCCTTAGCCAATAGGAACAGTCCATGTATCCATGTCCACCCATGTGACCTCTCTTCTCCCTCTTTCTTTGCTGCTGCCTCAGCTAAGTATCACCTAATTTTAGCTCTCTGTATTTGAGTAAAATTATTGTTGATTTTGGTTGTAATAGATTGATTTGTGTTTATATTATTGTTTTACATTAATATTGTACATAATTTGCTGATTTCAGGGAGGTAGAAAGAGTGTTTTAGTGTCCCTTTATAGGGATTTCTATAGGTAGAGGAGGGGCAGCCCTGGTGTTTACTGGGGCTTATGCCCCTAACTTCGTACTGTGGACCGGGCTTTTTCCTCCGGTCCAAGAACCACTCTCCCCCCTCCCCTATCCCGCTGGGTAGTTTATTACCCGCAAACTATCAAGTTTTATTTCCCTCATAGCTTCCGCGGCGGCCGGCTTCAGTGCGGACATTTCACTGAGCCGCCCGCGCATGCGCATTCGCGGTCGCATAGCGCGGCGGCCATTTTCCCCTCTAACGGCAGAAATTTGCCGCGCTTTTCTCCCGACGCTCCCAACCCACTGGGCGGGAGCGCGAGGAAGGGGTAGTGGCTAATAACTGTCAGCCAGCCTAGTGTCCCTTTGCAGCCATTTCGGAGGGAACACTAGGTAAGCTGACAGCTTGTTTGTGCCTTGCCCTATCTCCTCAATTTTAGTTACCTTTTAAGGTAAATTCTTCCCTGTGTCCTTGATTACTAATATTAAAGGGCCAGTATTGTACTGCATCACAGCAGTTATAATTAAATTGTTTATTCCGAGGGCCAATATTACTGTGCAAAATTAGTGACTTTTGGAGCAGACTTAATTATATATATATAATGCAGCAGCCTAAGGAACAAGAATGTGCCAGGTCGGCTGCGAGCAATAAGGACACCACACATGGTGGGTCCCTTGCCCCACAACCTATCTCCCCTCTAGGGGAAGAGGTGGAGTCTGGGGAACAATTGAACTCTGAAGAGTTCCATTCCTTATTAGATGCAACCATGACTAAATCAGTCACGCAGGCAATCTATACGGCTATGGGGGCGATGTCTGACAATCTGACCCTATCCATTAGTAATGCCATTATGGCGTCTGGTCATAACCACAGAGGCCCCAGCTCCAAGGCCCAAGATGAAAAGCCTGCCCCCCTTAGCGGTCGCAAGGCTACTAAAAAAACCCATTACATGGGAAAACAAACCTCCAAAACTGATTTTACGGACAGGTTGCACCCTGTCACTGATGAGGACGTGGGGCCCCCACGTAAGAGAGCCTCCCACCGGGCAAAAATGGTGAGGTCATGGAAATGGGCAAAAGCCCAAACAGAAATATCCGACACTGATTCGGACCAAGAGGAGGTATTGAGCGAGCCAGAAGAGATGGGCTCATTGGAATCGGAGAACTCTTCTCCAGAGCACAGTTTAACTGGCAAAACAGCCAACAAAGGCCAAAAGCCAGCGGATGATTCAATTATTTTAGATCCGCAAGGGGAACCCCTATTTAATCCTGATGACCTTCAGCACCCGAGGTCGACAGAATGGTTTCCTGCTGACCATGTGGCCCAATATATAGCGGCCAGAATTAGGAAACCCCTGGACAAAGGTACCAGGAATAAGTTGAGGGCAGAATGCCCACGCCCGACAGTCCCGGATATGGCTTGCGCCACACCGGAATTGGACCCCAAAATTGCCCAGTTTCTGGGTAAATCGGGCTGGAAAGCCAAGAAAGGGCTGGATTATTCTCTGCGCCATTGCCAGGACAAGGTGCTGGATTCTTTAGGCCCCAGTGCAAAAATATTCGACATGGTCGAAGCGGCACTTTCAGGGGACACACCAGTGGACCTTTTGGCCATCAGAGAGTGGGCACAACGCTCTATATGCCTGATTGGCAATTCCAATGCGGCACTTTGTACAGAAAGGCGCAAAGCGGTTCTTATGAAAATCGACCCTAAGCTGGTCAACATGGCATTGTCTGAACCTGGACCGCAGGCAAAAGGTCTCCTTTTTGGAGACAATTTTGTCAAAGAATTAGGCAATTACTTTAATACATTCACAGCCCTGGACAAAGCACAAACAAACTTAAAGTGTGTGTTCGCCCCAAAGGTTTTTGGGGGGGCTGGCAGACAACGGGGCCGTCTGTCCAGCCGTTCATCTAGGAGCTCCTACCGGGGCTACCGAGGCTCCTCTTCACCAAGATTCCCACAGGTGGAAACCAGAAACCCCTCACCCTTCTTCCCTGTCAGGGGCAGGGCATGGCAACCCAGAGGACGCAGAGGCGCCACTTACGGCCGACGGCCTTATGGTGAGTACCTTTCAGAATTCCCATTCTTGTACACCATATGTGGGGGGCAGACTATCCCAGTTCATCGAGGCATGGCACAGACTAACGTCCGATGCCTGGGTCCTCAACACAGTGGGGGGGTACCACATAGAATTTGTTCAAACCCCAGTCCAAGCTTCGGTCCCTCGGCCAATAGTGTTTACCCCACAAGACAGGGAACTCGTGTCAAAGGAAGTAGAATTATTAAAGGAGAAAGGCGCGATCTATCAAGTCGCGCCTCACTCTCCAGGTTTCTTGAGCAACCTATTTCTTATCCCCAAAAAGGGCGGAGGTATGAGACCAGTGATAAACTTACGCCCACTCAACGCATATGTGCGGTATCGCCATTTCAAAATGGAAGGGATTCATTGCCTGCGAGACCTCCTCAGGTTGGGAGACTGGATGGTCAAATTGGACCTACAGGATGCCTACCTCGCCATCCCCATAGCGGAAGAATGCCACCACTTCCTGCAGTTCCAATGGAAGGCTCAAATGTGGAGGTTTCGCTGCCTCCCTTTCGGCCTGTCATCGGCTCCATGGTGTTTTACGAAACTGTTGAAACCGGTAGTGGCGCTGCTACGCAGCAGAGGAGTGCGCATGATCGTATATTTGGACGATATACTGATCATGGCTCAAGACGCACTCCTACTCCAACAACACCTAACTTGGACAATTACACTTTTAAACAACCTGGGATTTCTATGCAACTGGGAGAAGTCAGTTCTGACCCCTTCACAGTCCATAGAATTCCTAGGATTCAATATAGAAGCGGTCCAAGGAACCTTGAAATTACCGCAGACAAAGATCAAAACCATCAAAAGAGAGATCCGCAGAACACTAACTCGCCCAATGCTCACGGTGAGACAACTGGCCAGGACTATTGGACTACTTTCAGCGTCCATTCAAGCAATCTTCCCGGGACCTCTACATTACAGGGCCCTACAAAGATTGAAAGCGGCCCAACTACAATCAGGTCAATCTTACTCAGACTCCGTACAGCTCGATCACACAGCCAAAGACGAACTCAAATGGTGGCTGCAGCACATGGAAGCGTGGAATGGCAGAGCAATCTTTGGCAGCGCTCCAGATTGTATAATAGAGTCCGATGCCAGCACACAGGGCTGGGGAGCGCGTTGTGGTCATATTTCAACAGGCGGAAGATGGTCCCAATCGGAAAGGATGCTGCATATCAACAGCCTAGAACTTATGGCAGGAGCATTCGCTCTGAAGAGCCTTTTAGGTGCCAAGACACACTGCTCCATCGTATTAAGGATGGACAACATATCAGCGGTGCAATATATCAACCGCCTTGGCGGCACCAGGTCCAAAATCCTAGCAGATTTAGCCACGGAATTCTGGCAATATTGCCTGGACCGCAACATATCAGTATGAGCCGAGTACATCCCAGGACTCACGAATGTTGTAGCGGACTGGAATTCCAGATACCTGCGGGACGCCAGCGATTGGCGCCTGAATCGCGGAGTATTCCTACGATTACAGGACCTGTGGGGCCCACTGCACATGGATCTGTTTGCGTCTCGTTTGAACACGCAACTACCGAAATTCTTCAGCTGGAGACCAGACCCAGACGCAATAGCTACGGATGCGTTCCTCCAGCCATGGCCGACCAGAAAACTATATGCGTTTCCTCCATTCGCTCTGATAGCACGAACCCTAGTACATCTCTACCGCTCTCAGACGACGTTGGTCCTGATAACACCATTCTGGACAACACAGCCATGGTTCCCTTCTCTCATGGAGATGTCTATAGATCTTCCCAGACTACTCCCAGAATACCCATACCTTTTGTCAGACCCCGAAGGGAACCCACACCCACTGATGATGCAAGGGCAACTCAGGCTGTTAGCGTGGCTCCTATCAGGGGACCATGGGTCGTCCCGGAGGTTCCACAGACAACGCTGGAATTATTGGCGGGAGCCTGGGCCCCAGGAACCAGGAGATCCTACAGTCGAGCATGGAACTCCTGGAGTGGTTGGTGCTTGGAACAACAGGTGGATCCCGTATATGCTCCTGTGAATTACCTGCTACGTTTCCTGACATACTTATATGATCAAGGCCTAGCTTATCATACTATTAATGTCTATAGGTCAGCAATATTGGCTGGACATCAAGGCTGTGAAGGAACACCAATAGGGAAGCACTTATTGGTGTGTAGACTCTTACGCGGAGTGAGGTTCGCAAGACCTCCACAACCCAGATATGCATCAACGTGGGACGTAAACCTAGTCCTACATTTATTGGAATTATGGCCACAGAATTCTGACCTTACACTTAAACAGCTATCAGCGAAACTGGCCATGCTCTTCTGCTTGATATCTTGCAAAAGAGTATCCGATGTGAGGGCATTGGACGTGGATGCACGGTCGTTCACCCCATCAGGGGTCACTTTTAATATTACCAGACGGACAAAAACAACGATTACTACGGTATCTTACCCAGCATTCCCTCACAATACAAACCTATGCCCAACAGCGTGTCTCAAAGAGTATGAAAAACGGACGCAACCATTTCGGAACCCTAATCGGCACGAACTATTCCTAGCTATCAACACACCACATCAACCAGTAACCTCGGTTACTATAGCCCGATGGGTGAAATGGGTGATGACCTCCGCTAACATTGATACATCCATGTTTGGAGCACACTCCACTAGAGGAGCTATGGCGACTAAAGCATTTAATCTGGGATGCAGGTTGGAAGACCTGTTGCGGACGGCCGACTGGTCAAGGGAATCCACGTTTAAAGAATACTATTTTCACCCTACAGAACACATAACATCATCAGTCATTGCTCAGCTTTGAACTAGCATAATATGAGCCTCCGTGTCCTTTAATAAAATTACCAGATTTTACTAATTTCATGACGTAAAGTCATGATTTTATAAAGGACACAGAGGCGAATATTAGCCCACCCAGTAAGTATCGCGAAACAAACATGATAAGTATCGCGTAAGATGACTAGAATGACTAGAATATCAAGAAAGATGTGAAATCCCACCCAGTAAATTGTATGACTAGTAATATTGTGGGTTGGTATGAAATGTAATGAATGAACTAGAATGACTCTTAAACAATATCGCTTACAGTAGAACATATGGTCTGTAGAGGTTCATATATTATAGGATTTAACCTTCATAACTGCGACACACAGTCTCTAGACCACACATTACCATTTCTTTTTTCTCTCCTTTCAGCTTAACGAATCACAGTAAATGCTATGGTTGATCGAGTTTCATCTCAATTCAATTGGTTAAAGTTCATTGTTTGGTTATGAAGATGAAGGTCGACGCACATGTTATGGACCCAGTATCTACGCAAGTTGATGAATTGAAGCTTCGGCAAGATCAAAGAAAGAGGGAGAAGAGAGGTCACATGGGTGGACATGGATACATGGACTGTTCCTATTGGCTAAGGATAGCATACTAGGTTAACCCCTGGAGTACCTAGCCTAGTTGATTCTTTTAATGTTTTAAAACTTTTTTCTTTGCTGCTGAGGTATATTAAAGAAAGAGATAAGCATAATATTCGCCTCCGTGTCCTTTATAAAATCATGACTTTACGTCATGAAATTAGTAAAATCTGGTAATTACTACCTTCAAAATTTACCACACCCACTGCTGCAAAGCCCCGCCCACTACGTCCAACCCGCATAATTAATCTCTGCCTACTTATCATAGTGCAGATTACAGGGTCTACTCAATAAAGAGATCATTACAGGGAATTGAGATGGGAATTTCAAACTTAAGGCCAAAGTAGCCAAGTTGGAAGCATTTTCCCTGCACTATTTCGACCTAAAGTTTGAAATTCCCATCACAATTCCCTGCAATTCTCTCTTTACTGAGTAGACCTTTATAACACCAAGTTCCCACCAACAGTACCATTATCCTTGGAATACGATAGATACACAGCATCTATATCACACAGGTGCATTTTATCACCTTTAGGTGAGTTGGGTATCAGTGGTGACACTGTCAGTACAAATATAGAAAGACCTTCTGCAGATGTGCCAGAGAGTTGGTCTAAACCATAGAACATACATTAGTAAAACAACAACAAAAAGCTGATAATAGGAAATGAAAGATATAAAAGGGAAATTTTAAGATTGGAATTAAAGAGAGAAATGGGAGCAAAAGGAAAACATATGTACATATTCCATTAGCCCCTTTTCATGACACCAATTCAACATGTTAATGTCTCAGATTGAGGCTTTGGTCACCACTCCACTGCTTCTGATTCTTCGAGTTCCTGGAGTCTGAGGTATTATATAGAGAGCAGCACTATACAGGGAGCACTGGCTGTCCCAGCTTATTATACACACACCCTGTATTATACAGAGAGCAACACTATGCAGGGAGCACTGACTGTCCCAGGATATTATACGCAGACCTGTACTATCCAGAGAGCAGCACTATACACTATACAAGGAGCACTGGCTGTCCCAGGATATTATACGCAGACCTGTATTATACAGAGAGCAGCAATATACAGGGAGCACTGACTGTCCCGGGATATTATACACACAGACCTGTACTATACAGAGAGCAGCACTATACACTATACAGGGAGCACTGACTGTCCCAGGATATTATACACAGACCTGTATTATACAGAGAGCAGCACTATATAGGGAGCACTGACTGTCCCTGGATATTATACACACAGGCCTGTACTATACAGAGAGCCGCACTATACACTATACAGGGAGCACTGACTGTCCTGGGATATTATACACACAGACTTGTATTATACAGAGAGCAGCACTATACAGGGAGCACTGACTGTCCCAGGATATTATACACACAGACCTGTACTATACAGAGAGCAGCATTATACACTATACAGGGAGCACTGACTGTCCCAGGATATTATACACAAACAGACCTGTATTATACAGAGAGCAGCACTATACAGGGAACACTGACTGTCCCTGGATATTATGCACACAGATCCTTACTATACAGAGAGCAGTACTATACAGGGAGCACTGACTGTCTCGGGATATTATGCACACAGACCTGTACTATACAGAGAGCAGCACTATACACTATACAGGGTGCACTGACTGTCCAGAGATATTATACACACAGACTTGTATTATACTGAGAGCAGCACTATACAGGGAGCACTGACTGTCCCAGGATATTATACACAAACATACCTGTATTATACAGAGAGCAGCACTATACAGGGAGCACTGACTATTCCGGGATATTATACACACACAGACCTGTTACAATGCAGTGCACTGGGGCACTTCCTACACAACAACTCACAGGAATAAAAATTATTGATAAAATTAAGTTTATATTTATTGGTACCTCCAACAAATGCAATACATATATACAATACATACACACAGACTGCTGAATACTGTCACAGACTGCTGAACCCATTCACACACAGACTGCTGAACCCATTCACACACAGACTGCTGAATACACGCACACACCGACTGCTAAATACACACACAGACTGCTGAGTACACACAAAACAGACTGCTAAGTACACACAGACAGACTGCGGAGCACACACAGACAGACTGCTGAGTACACCCACACAGACTGCTGAGTACACCCACACGGACTGCTGAGTGTACACACACACAGACTGCTGAGTACACACAGACTGTGGCATACACACATACAGACTGCATAGTACACACACACATACTGCTGAGTACACACAAACAGACTGCTGAGTATACACAAACAGGCTGCTGAATGCACACAGGCAGCTGAAAACACACACACACATACAGAGTGCATACACACAGTACACTGACTGAATACACACACACAAACACACTGCTGAATATACACACATACAGACAGACTGTTGAATACACACAGAATGCTGAATACATTCACAGACTGCTGAATACATACAGACTGCTGAATGCACACACACACACACTGTTGAATAAACACACAGAGACTGATGAATACACACAGACTGCAGTGTGGGGTGCAGCGTATGTGTTTTTGTTTAGGGGTGCTTTGTATGTGTGTAGGGTTGTCTGTGAGATGTGCAGTGTGTGTGAGAGGAGCAGTGTGGGTGTGCAGTGTGTGAAGAGTGCTGTGTTTGTGACAGGTGCTGTGTGTGTGTGAGGGGTGCAGTTTGTGACAGGTGTTGTGTGTGTGTGTGTGTGTGAGGGGTGCTGTGCTTATGTGGGAGGGGGTGCTGTGTGTGTGAGGGGGGACTTTGTGTGAGGGGTGCTGTGTGCGTGAGGGGTGCTTTGTGTGTAAGGGGTGCTGTGTGTGTGAGAGAGGTGCTGTGTGTGTGAGGGGTGCAGTGCAGTGTGTGTGTCAGATCCCCTGCCTCCGCGCCGCTCGTGGAGGTTAGCCAATTAGACACACCCAGTATGTATACAAGAAAACCTCCCCCTTGCCTCACTGCCCTGTTGTGGTCTTTGTTTAGCCCAATAGTGCGTTATACACTGTCTGATTAATTGGTTACCGAAAATTGGTTATCGTCTCTCTCTATTTCCCTTTGATTTTGGCTTGCATTGACTATTCTTTTGCTTAGCACAGCCATTCTAAGAATCTGTATTGCAATTCTGTCTGTTGTTTCCTGTCTGTGTGTTAGGTTCCCTACCAATTGTGACATTGTGTGTGTAAGGAGTTCAGTGTGTATGTGTGTGGGGTGCTGTGTGTGTGACGGGTGCTGTGTGTGTGTGTGTGTGTGTGTGTGTGTGTGTGTGTGAGAGAGGGGTGCTGAGTATGTGTGTGAGGGGTGCTGTGCGTGTGTGTGCTGGGGTGCTTTGTGTCAGGGGTGCTGTGTGTGTGTGAGGGGTGCTGTGTGTGAGTGAGGGGTGCATGCCCTGGTGGTCTGGTGGTGGTGAGTTGTCACAAGCTCACTACAGACAAGCTCACTGACTAACACACACAAGCTCACTGACACACAACTGCAAGTTGCCGGGACTGTCACGGGAGAGTAAATTGCCTGAGACAGACTCCAGCAAAAACAGGACAGTTGGCAACTATGTACATCCCTTTTAAAGGAGCACTTCAAACACCATTAGCACAACAGCTTGCTGTTGTGTCCACAGTGACAGGAGTGCCCTAGTAGCCCCTTTTCCAATTTTCACACCTTCACTTTCTCTCAAAATTCCATTACTAATAGTAATGTATAAGCTGATCGCTCCCAGCCAATGAGCTAAGCCCTTCAAAACCTTAGCCCAGAAGAACTAATAGAAATTCCTGCTATCACTAGCAAGTGATTTTGTCCATACCGTTCAACATTTCCAACTGACATCGTGTTTTAAATGACAATGGTGTGAAAAGCAGACATCAATAAAAAGGTCTAAATCAGCAAACTTTTGCTAGTTAAATGGATGTATTCCACTACTGTGAAGTAGGACGTGGCAGCGTGACAACTCAAGCTGGACAAGAGCCCTGCCATTAGTCAAAAGTTGCCAAAACGGGGGGCGGGGCCTGCCTGCCATGGCAGACGCATGCATCTTGTATGGGCTCCGGCACATACTTCCATAAAAATAAAATAAAAATCTTAACTAAATATATGCCATCCTTGCTGACCCCTACTAAATCTGGGGTGCTCCTGAACCCATCGGGATGACTTTGGAGCCTGTTTGATTACAGATAATCTCAAGCCAAATCAATGCTTCAACACAGGGGGGAGAGAGCTAGTGCGCATTGGCAGTAATTGCGACACTGCGATAGTCAGCATCTACTCACTAGAGGTTAAAGGAGGCAATTTAAAGACTGCCTTTTCTCAGAAATGGCAGTGTTTGCATTGCTGAGGCTGCAGAGACAGTCTATTTGCACCAGAACCACTACATTGAGCTGTATTGGCTCTGGTGCTCTAAAGGAACACTTCAGGCACCCATACTACTTTAATTCATCTCAGTTTTTGTCTTCACTAATATGCTGTATTTTTGCATTTTCAAATCTTTGTTTTTTTTCATAAAATAAATGTTTTGCAGAATGCAGCACCATAATCCTTTAGCCACACCCCTTCACTCCAGAAATATACTTCCTTATCTAATGTATGTACACAGCTCAGCCACTGACAGTACGGAATAACAACAAAACTACCTGCATTAGTAGGAGAAGACACCCAGAGAGGCATAAACTAAGGAGATCACTACCTATTTGTAGTTTCTCTGACTGTCTGCAGCCAAATTGAGAATTAAAGCAGCTCACTCAGTGCTGTTTAGGAGACTGTGTGAATGTCTTTAATAAGGAAACATTTTATGGCATGGGGGCATGATAATTAGTATCTTTATATTACTACAATTATAACATTTTATAATTTTCACAAAATATTTTTTGTAATATTTTGTCCCACAATTATCCCTAGAGGAGCCAGGCTCATGGGACAGCATTCTGCAAAACATTTATTTTATGCAAAAACTATAAAGATTTTAGCATGCAAAAAATGTAGCATATTAATGAGGCAAATGCATTATATTGTATTGGTGCCTGGAGTGGCCCTTTTAAGTTTGGTGTTGTTGGACCCTCTTATTGCCTTCTTCTTTTTAGTGCAAGACGTCTCATTAAAGGGGTGAATTGGATTTGCAATGTGAATGCTTGTTGTTCTCTGATTGCATCAACCACAATCACTGCATGAGCATATTTCACCTATAAATATGTTGGTGTACTTTACGTGAATACTTTACCTGAATAAACAGTTAACAAATAATCGAATGTGTATGTTTCTACATGCATCTAATTAAACAGAAGAGAAATGGCTCTTTTTACACATCCTTTCTAGGAAGCCAGACTAGTTCCATAATCCCTTCGGCAGTTCATCTCCAAGGTAGGAGAATGAATCTTTGACTAACGTGGCTGCAAAGTGCTATCCAGGAAATAAATGTGGCTTGGTTGGACAAGTGCAGACAAAAGATACTTGCTTCTCCGAAAAGCTTTCTGTTTAAATAGTGGTTCATGTGCAAATATCGTCTGCTAGTTTAGGATGGCTGCCATGTTACAGGGCATCAAGCACACAAACTGTTCAGTAAGATGCTCACTCAAGGCATTTTAAAATGATGCATGTAGCTACTGATTGGCAAAAGGGGAATATCCGTGAATGAATTGTAAGCCATGTTACTGTAATTCTAAAACAGTTTGTTCTGTGCATTAAGAAAACTACATTTGCACAAAAAAGTGACAAACTGATTTTTTAAATAAAATTTAAACATGAAAATGTGTTGCACATAGGTGTAAAGTAGAAATACTGTGGTCATATCGGAAGTACAGTGAAAGGGATCCACAGTCGCCAAAATATAGTTAGGAGTAGCAATCCTTACTCATCACGATGTAGTGTATTTTAGAAAAGGTTTATTGGATCAAAGGACAACATTAAATACAACGTTTCGGTTTTGAGCTTTAATCGTGATTAAATTGCACTACACTGTGATGCTTATGGATTGCTACTCCTAAAATGTAAACAAGTACACATTAGATTTGAGGTGAGCTTTTGACATACATTTTTTATTTAAAAAATTAGGTAATATCTATTTGGCGAAATCCAATAAAAAAGTATATAGATTTGGATGTCTCCGGCAAGAGCAGTAGGTGTATTGCACACAAAGAGGATAAAATGTTTTAAAAAAACAATACATGTGTTTTGCTTGTTTGTTTGTTTGTATAAATTGGCTTGCATACTGCAAAAAAAAAAAAAAATCTCAAATCGCATAACCAAACATCTTAAAACAAAAATGACATTTTGAAGATATTTAAGGCTGGAATATTGTTAAATAGCAATGTAAAGCTAAACTCACACCCTACATTTCAGTAATTTACCTTACTAATAGATTGGGCAGCAATGATTAGCCCTGAAATAGTGAATCGTACTATATCTTTAATAGCAATTTCTTACTATTTCTATAAAAAAAAAAAGCTACATAATGAATGATATCACGTCACATCATTCATTGTGAGTAAAATTGGCTATACCCTATTACCCCCCTTTCCTTTATGTACCCCCCCAACCCCACTGTTTACTAATTATTGTGTTGTATTACACAAAATAAAACCAAAGTTAAATAATAATTTCAAAAAGCTACAAAGAACTGAGCAGAAATCTAGTCCATAAAAGTCTTAGTGTTGTGGGAAGGCCAATGTCTCAAAAAAACAAACCAAAAAATACCCACTGTATAATGTGGTTGTATGCAATAAGCTTCCACACTAATTTCTATTATGTTTACTCATTGGATGAGTAGTACAAAATGTGTTCTTTAAACAAAAAAGAAAAACAAAAAAAAAACTAAATGTTTAGCATGTATGTGGCCTAGTTTTTTTTTTAGCATTCTACCTCCAGAACCACGACAGCAATGTATTTCCCGTCTAAATTATAAGACAGAAAGAATTTGGAAGCCATTAATGTGCGTTCAACACATGAAGTTAAAATGTTTTCGTGTCTGCTATTCCATTTAAAACGAAGATTTGTCGAACTGTGTCCTTCCTGACCTGCAGGACTCCGTCGCGTGAAACCTCACTACTGAGACTTTGATTACAATCTGCTGCACATGTCAAGCTTAAAAAAAAAAAAAAATGCATTTAAAAAAATGTGTTTTGACACTCAGCACTGAATGTCCTTCTACACATATTTATATCTACTTTTAATGCATATCAGGCATAGATAATTTATTGCTTCTATTTTGAGAGTGAAAATCTGTATTGTGACACTGTAGTATCTTTATTTGTACTGTTCAATATATTGGTAGTAGTCAAATGGAGATTTATACATTTTATAACTAAATATAAAATACTAACATTGAAAGTAGAAAGTTTTTCATTTCTATTAGCAGTGGGGTAACATATACTGGGGAACAGGACATTCCATTACAAACTAATAATTATAGGGGTTGGTACTAACCTATATAGTTTAGCTGAACTGCAATCCCACAGCCCACATGACAGACGAAAGACCACTGATCTCAACTCCTCCCATTAATTAATTTCTATTCATTTATAACCAGCCACACTGAAAGTAGGGCAATAGGAGGCCAGTACTCCATTGTTAGTATTATGTAGAAGTCCCCTACTCTTTTTGTCAACACCCCACATTACTATGAATAGTGGTTAATCGAGAATCAGCCGATATCCTGTTTTCCACACTAGCAGGGGTTGTGTGAACTTTAATATAGTTTATTGTAATTAAATACATATAGTTAGCTGCCATTTTTTTATTCTTTTTTTCAGGTAAGTTGGAGCAATACTTGATGGCCAATCAGCACCTAGATCGCTATAAGAGTCAGTTCAAGATAGCTTAAATCTGACAATTTTTTTTTAGAAAATGAATGAAGTTATTTTCTTACCCATTTTATTCTTTTGAGGATAGTGAAAGTATGGACTGGTTATAAGCACCAGGGCCAGATTAAGAGCCCAGTGGGCCTGGTGCTGACAATTATGATGGGCCTAATTACAAAATCTTATTGACCAACAACACTAAAACAGTCCTACCTCCTAAGCGTCATGTATCTGATGGAGATGGTGCTGGAGGGAAACTCATAGGATGCAGCTTTGAGAAAACACGTACCCTATGCTAATCTCACGCTTTCATCTTTCAAGTAAACCCATCCCATACCATACCCCCTAACAGCAGTGTCCAGTAAATTAGGAAGTCTATGGATGGGGTAAAAGGGTGGGCCACTGACACAAATCACATAACCAGAACTGCCGACAGGGGTGAACATACACAAAAAGGGGACATGTTTGTGTCCCCATGTCACCCAGTTCCTTAGTGTCTGTGTCCCTATGTCTCCCAGTGTCCCCATGTCACTAGGACACTAGGGAACATTGAGAAACATTGGGACACTGGGAGACATGGGGACACTGAGATACTAGGGAACACTGGGAGACCTAGGGACACAGACTCTTGGGGACACTGAGAGACACAGAGACATGGGGACACTGGGTGACTTTGAGACATGAGGGGACACTGGGAGACATGGGGCACTGAGACACTGTGATACATAGGGGACACTGTGATATATAGAGGACACTGGAGACTCGATAAAGACCTGGGTACAGGTCAAAACATTGTGGTGTCCAATAAACCTGCTCCCAGTGTTCCCTAGTATCTCTTTGTCCCCATGTCTCCCAGTGTCCCCATGTCACTAGGGGACATTGAAGGACACTGGGAGACATGGGGACACTGAGATACTAGGGGACACTGGGAGACCTGGGGACACAGACTCTTGGGGACACTGAGAGACACGGAGACATGGGGACACTGGGTGACTTTGAGACATGAGGGGACACTGGGGGACATGGGGCACTGAGACACTGTGATACATAGGGGACACTGTGATACATAGGGGACACTGGAGACTCGATAAAGACCTGGGTACAGGTCAAAACATTGCAGTGTCCAATAAACCTGCTTAAATCTATCACTGTGAGTGCCTGATATTTTTTCTTTTATACTAGGGGACACTGAGACACTTGGGGGCACTGTGAGACATGGGGACACTGAGATACTAGGGGATTCTGAGAGACTAGGGGGCACTGAGACACTATGGACACTGGGAGACACTCTGAGACACTCTGATACATAGGGGACACTGGAGACTTGATGAAGACCTGGGTACAGGTCAAAACGTTGCGGTGTCCAATAAACCTGCTTCAATCTATCACAGTGAGTGCCTCAGATTTTTTCTTTTATACTAGGGGACACTGAGACACTAGGAGACATGGGGACACTGAGACACTGGGAGACTAGGGACAGTGGCACACTATGGACACTGAGAGACATGGAGACTGGGGGACACAGGGACACATGGAGATGCTGAGATACTAGGGACACTGGCTGGGAGACATGGGGACACTGGGAGTGCCCCATATCTCCCAAGTCTCAAAGTCGCCCAGTGTCCCCATGTCTCCCTGTGTCCCCCAGTGTATCCATGTCTCTCAGTGTCCCCTGGTGTTTGTATCCCCATGTCTCCCAGTGTCCTGATGTCACTAGGACACTAGGGGACACTTAGAGACATTGGGACACTGTGAGACTTGGGGACACTGAGATACATGGGGACACTTAGAGACTAGGGCACTCTGGGAGACTAGGGACACAGACACTAGGGACACAGAGAGACACCAGGCACACTGGGAGACATGGGGACACTGAGAGACACCAGGGACACTGGGAGTCACGGAGACACTGAGACACTAGGGACACTGGCTGGGAGACATGGGGACACTGAGAGACTGTCCCCATGTCTCGCAGGCTCGAAACTGCTGTCTGGACTCTCTGTGCAGAGCTGCTCCCTTGCGGATCAATGAGTAGAGAGAGGCAGGGAGGGCCCTACTGGCCGGCGCTGGTATTGCAGAATAATCTCTGTTTATACTGAGACAGACATTTGTATTGCCGGTATTACTGCATTACCGGCACCAGCTAGGCAGCCTCAAATACCTGGGAAATACTTCTGAGAAATACTTGGCAACCATAAGAAATACATGAGAAATACCTGGCAACGCTAAGAGTAGTGTGTGTAAAAAAAAAAAAATATATATATATATATAATTTTTTTTTTTAAATCAATGGGCCTATTCCATGGGCCTGGGCCTGGAGCTGCAGTTCCATCAGCCCCTATGTTAATCCGGCCCTGATAAGCACCCAGCTTTAATTTACCTCTTATGCAATGTATGATCATATAATGTAACTAAATCCCCATTTTTTTTGCCTAGATTAGGTGTTTTTAAAAAAAACTTTTACAAACTAATAAAATCTGTCAACATTGAAGTTGCTGTTTAGTGGATAGGAGAGTGCGCTGGATCTTGTGTATTGTTTATTGTATAATATGGCCCCCAGCAGCACCCCATTTAAGCATGTTTAGGTGAGTGCAACCATCCCCCCATGTTTCCTATATATATTTGGGAGTCTAGCCAACTCCTTGGTTTTGCACCCCTCCCTGTTACAGGTGCCTCATCTCAGGTCCCTATTTAGCCTTGTACTGCAGAGAGCCTCAGATGGAATTTTTTCCCAAGTAAGTGGTTAATCTCATAAGAGCAGACATTAGACTGTGAGAGTAGGACCTGCCAAAGATGGGGTACATTGACGTTGTGGCAGGCTTATGCAATGTATGATCATATAATGTAACTAAATCCCCATTTTTTTTGCCTAGATTAGGTGTTTTTAAAAAAAACTTTTACAAACTAATAAAATCTGTCAACATTGAAGTTGCTGTTTAGTGGATAGGAGAGTGCGCTGGATCTTGTGTATTGTTTATTGTATAATATGGCCCCCAGCAGCACCCCATTTAAGCATGTTTAGGTGAGTGCAACCATCCCCCCATGTTTCCTATATATATATATATATATATATTGTTTTTTTTTTAAATCAATGGGCCTATTCCATGGGCCTGGGCCTAGGCCTGGAGCTGCAGTTCCATCAGCCCCTATGTTAATCCGGCCCTGATAAGCACCCAGCTTTAATTTACCTCTTCAGATGTTTTTTTTTTCCAACCAAGTCAGACCACATAAACCTGATTATGTTGTTTAGGTTTCAGTTTTCATACACATCCAATTGCAAAAAGTGCACCATTCTTATGTAAAATAAATAAATGTCAGTGCTACCTAAACAATAATTATTTCTATTTACCATTTATTTATTTTTTCTGCATGCTCTCATTCTGGATCAGGTGGTGATTAATACATATTGCTAATATAAATACTTACATTATTAATCTTGTTAGGAGTGAGAGTTTACTAGGCCACTCTGTTAATCAAGCCTGTGACAGTGAGGTTGTTTATACAGGTAGTACATTTTGCACACAACCAAGTGAGCTATCTCACCTGCAAATACCAGAGTTCCCGTGGATATATACAGATTTGATGTGCAGTGTGGTCTCTAGTGGCAGCTTCCACATAAGTAGTGGAAACGAATTAAAAGTATGTGTGTGTTTAACAGACATATGGAATCTAAAGCTAAAGTAATTCGTACCTGAAGAAGAAAGTCAAAAAGAGACAGCTTTGTCCATTCTGTATGTTTTATGCCCACACATGGGGGTGTATTAATGTGGGTACCAGTGTCCTCCATGCCACACCTGTGTTTCAGCATGGTCTGATATTCCAACCATCCCACGGCATGGGAGTTCTGATCATTGTTGGTGTCATTTAAATGCATAATGTCCGGGGCCCACCATATGATTGGTCTTGCAACGCCGTTGGTATACTTATAAGGCAATAAGTCACTAATAAATTTGCGAGCTACAGCTGGAAGGCTCCTATTCAGCCCCAGGATCCTGTCAAGATGAAATGCTAGAACTTCATATAAATCATTGGGTCTCTTTATTAATCCACAGACTCCCTGCGAGCAATGAATCTTCATTTGACAATCACTCATCAGTGAGTTGTGGCATAGAACAACTTTAAGGACCTGTCCGTGTGCAGGAATTCTAGACTTTGCTACAATCTGTCCCTTCGACAATAACCTCATCTTCTGTAAGTCATCTGAAGAAAACCAGGGGGTTTCTTGGTTGCTGAGACCTTCTTCCTTTCTTTGTTGCACTGCCACTTGATGAAACGACGAGCACTGTAAACCTAAATGTTTTTTATTTTTGTTTGAAGTTCCCTGAGCCAAATCAGTTTGATTATCTAAGTGCTCTCTGGCAGCCTTCCCATTAAGTACAGGACCTTTTCTATCGGCTTCTGATAAGGCCGTACGTTTATCTGGTCGCCAGTGGAAAAATCCTGGCTGGAGATCTGAGTCGTGGTTAGGTACTAATTGTAATTGAGCAGTTCCTTTGTGCCAAGAATTGTTGATAACCACATTGGGTTTCGGAAATAAGCTCTTTCTTTTCTTGATCTTATTATAATTCTTGCCTGCAAGAACATCTATATGAGTTTGTAAATATATGTGTCTTGCTTTATTTATTTGGCTTTCCAGAATGATGTTTTTTGGTTTTATGTTGGTGGTATTAAGTACACCATGTAAACGTTCTTTGGTTAAAGTCCTCTGCTCTTTGGTTTCTTTATGATTATGTTTCCATAGTGATTGCTGGTTAAGCTGACCTAAATTATTTTTCTCCTTGCAATCGTGGCTGGCATTAATAAATGGTTGTGTTCCATGACTCGAAATTTTTGGGCCCAAATCCCAGCTCCTGTGGTCAGAGCTTTGGAGCAGCTTTGGCACAGAGTCTCTCGTGTCAGTCCACAATCTTTTGTGTCGGGAAGCCTTCCTGTGCTGTATAAGTTGCAGAAAATCAGTTTTTCCATTACTGTCTGCGGGAATCGAGGGCAAACTATTAATTAATGCCACAGACAAGGCACACAGGAAGCAAAAACCAAGAACCGGACTTCTCTTCAATCGCATCCTCAGCCATAATCTCAGGGCCTATGAAATGCAATAAAGAAGAATTAATTTTTCAAAAAAAAAAAAATTTAAAAAAAGGCTTTTTACAATGAACTCTATAATTTTCACATTTATTTCAATCATTTTGTTTTGCCAGAACTTTGTTTTATAATCACACATGAACAATGTCTCTGTAATGCATTTAAATTGAAGAAATAAAGTAAGAATTAAAGGGACACTATAGTCACCAAAACAACTACAGCTTAATGTAGTTGTTCTGGTGAGTATAGCATGTCCCCACAGACTTTTTGCAGTAACCACTGTCTGTTCAGAGAAAAGCAGTGTTTAAATTACACCCTAGGCACACCTCCAGTGGCCACTCCTCAGATGGCTGCTAGAGATGCTTCCTGGGTCAGTGCTGCACATTGTGCAGACTGGAATAAAGGTAAGATTTTACTATTTTTAGAGAGGCAGGGAGGGCCATGGGGGACTAAATAGTGTTTTTAACACTATAGGGTCAGGAATACATATTTGTGTTCCTGACCCTATAGTATTTCTTTAACGATAATTTATGCTTTCTGCTATTTAGTCAGTGCTCATCTATGGAAATATGTCCTAAATTGTTTGTACTAGTTTTGTTAAGATCAGGAAGTAATACGTTCTAGTTCAGGGTTTTTCTCACTGCCCTGTTTGTCACTTTGAAGGCAGGAGCAACCCAGTCTGAGATCTTGGACCTTTAGCTTTAGGAAGGGTTTGGGATCCATACCTGTCAAAGACCAAGAACGAGGAAACAGATGTTATTTCTGTGATCTATTTCTGCGATCTATTTCTGCAGGCTCTTGCGACTCATACATCTGTTTGCTAGTCTATACTAACCAAATTATACTGACAGTAACTACTCAATAAGTAGCATCACCATTAAAGGACCACTCTAGGCACCCGGACCACTTCAGCTTAATGAGGTCCAGGTCCAGCTAGGGTTAACCCATTTTTTTATAAACATAGCAGTTTCAGAGAAACTGCTATGTTTATAAATGGGTTAAGCCTTCCCCCAAATCCTCTAGTGGCTGTCTCATTGACAGCCGCTAGAGGCGCTTGCGTGATTCTCACTGTGAAAATCACAGTGAGAGCACGCAAGCGTCCATTGGAAAGCATTGTAAATGCTTTCCTATGCGACCGGCTGAATGCGCGCGCAGCTCTTGCCGCGCGTGCGCATTCAGTCGACGGGGCGGAACGGAGGAGGATCGGAGGCAGAGATCGCCCCGCCCAGCGCTGGAAAAAGGTAAGTTTTACCCCTTTCCAGAGCCGGGCGGGAGGGGGACCCTGAGGGTGGGGGCACCCTTAGGGTACTATAGTGCCAGGAAAACGAGTATGTTTTCCTGGCACTATAGTGGGCGTTTAAAGTAAATAATCATCTGCATTTCCACTAGTTTTGGAGGTCATGCGTAAAAAAAAAAAAAATGTCTTACGATGAGTCTGCTGTCGGAGAGAGGACCTGCATGGTCAAACATTTTCTAAGTCAATTTAAGTATTGTTGGTTTGTTGTGCATGTTTTTTGTTTTACTTTGAAACCAGTGGTGGTTTTTGTGCATGTGTTTTCATTTTGATAATTAGTTCACTCATTAGTGGAAGTTCTCTTCTGTTTGTTCATTCTAGGATTACATCTAATTGGTTGAAATGCGTCAGAAAACTGTACGCCTAGAGCAGGTCTTTTATTTATAAAATGTGTATACCCACACGGTTTTCTCATTTTGCTAAAAAGAAAGAAAAATTATGCTTTTTATTCATGGAGCATGAAACAGATGCTATTGTTTGAAGGATAACCTGGTTATATGTTACTGTTTAAGAGACTTCCTCACCAGTGTCCTGGCAGAATTATTATTATTTTTTTACTGTTCATAACCCATTCTGTTCTTTTTTGCCTCTGTTCGAAAATAGGATATTTATAATTTTTTTTTTGTTTTTTTTACATTCTTTATTTTTGTTTGTCGGTCACAGATATGTAACATACAGATCTTGTTATTGCATTGAACATATGCGGATGAACATTCTTACAACAGTTAAACATTTAGTTTTTAGTAGCAGTCAGAGCTAGGTATATTCTTTTCTATTGTGTTGAGTGTAGAGCGTATTACCGTGTTGGCTACCTGTTGTTTGCGTCTGTGTTTGTGGGTATTCGGGTGTATTTATTTTTTGTTTTTGTTTCAGTAGGTACGTGTAGGGTGAGAGCTCAGGTGTAGTTTGCGCTGCCGCGTGAGCGGCGTTTGTGAGAGTGTCGATGTCTTCGTTTTGCGTTGTGACCCCTTCTCAAGCTACGTTTTGGTTAGTGGTGGGCGTTTTCCGAGTCTCGTTTATATAGCTTATTCCCGGGTCGTGCAGCCAGGTGTTAGCGTGTATCCCTGTTTGGCTTTTTACCCTTTTGTTTTCTTTACCCTGAGAGCTCAGGTGGGCGTTGTATTCATTCGCAATTTTTTAATGTGCGTTGGGTCAAGTTCTGGGTGTAGGCCGTGTGTGTGATGTGGTCTACATTTGTCATCGTGTCATCTCTATAGGGTTGTTTGTCGCGTCGGGTTGTGTTTATGTTCGATTTGTGGTATCTTGGTCCTTATCGGTTTAGTGTGTCTTCAAATGTTACTCCCGTTGTTGGTAGTCATTTCGTTTTCCCTTGTGGGGTAATCGCGTCTTACTTTTCGAGTATTGTCGTGTTCCCTGTCGGGTGTGGAGGGTATGTGTCCGTCGTGTTTGGCTGTAGGTAGGTCGGGGGTTGGTCTGTCTTTAAGGTGCCTATGTTAGTCGTCTGTTCTAAGGTGTCTTGAAGCCCTATTACCCTGCGTGGGGTGGCTTTGTCCCTATCGGTGGCTTTCCCCTTGTTCCTATCTTTTCTCGTATGTGGCTACGAGAGACCTAGGTCAGCTAGCCTTTGTACTCCGATCGTGTTGCCTTCTCCTCTCTGACCGTCTGTCTTCTCTATTCGTAGGTGTCTGTTCGTTATGGTCTAGCTGTAGTTTTTGTGGGGTGCTGCGAGTGTGCGTCTCTGTTGTACGTCTATAGTCCCTGGGGGGGGCGGGGTATGTTCAGGTGTGCGGTTCTGTTAGTTGTGGAGTTTATTGTAGCTGTCTGTTGTCTTGTCGTGAAGCATGTGCCGCCGCCGCGGCGGTAACCCCGCTCCCTCCTGCGCCCGCTCGCGCAGCTCTTTTTGACACATAGTCCGCCCAAGGGAACCATGTCAGGGCACACTTGTCCGAATGTCCCTGCAGTGAGGCCGTCATCATTTCCAGGTTGTAGATTGTTTCCACTCTGTCTATTCATTGTTGAAAGGTGGGAATTGTTGGGCTTTTCCACATTGTTGGTATAAGCGTTTTCGCCGCCGTGAGCAGGTGTATGGTGAGGCCCTTTTTTTATTTCTTCGGCGGTATGTGTGTGTGATTCAGTAGCATCGGTAGCGGCTGTAGAGGGATTTCCATTCCCATGATTTCGTTGATTGTTCGGTGTATCATTTGCCAGTATGGTACAATATGGGAACATGTCCACCAGATGTGGAGCCCTGTGCCCTCTTCTGTGCCGCATCTCCAGCATTCTCCTGGGATCGATTCGTGTACGTGCTGTAGTACATCCGGGGTCCTGTACCAGTACGTTAGTATTTTATAGTTGCACTCTTGGAATTTAGTGCATATAGATCATTTGTGTGTCAACAACTGAAGATGTTTCCCCATTCGAGGTCCGTCAGTTCAACCCCCGTCTCCCTCTCCCATCGCTCTGTGAAGCCTAGTGGGCTCTTGTCCCCGTTATTTTGTAGTGTGGTGTATAGGAGCGATACACCCTGTGCGAGGTGCTGTCTGGTCGTGCAGATGTGTTCTAGTTGCAGCAGCGGGCGATGTAGGTGGTTTTTGCCTTTCACAGCGATGACGTACGTTTTTATTTGGTGGTAACGGAATTCGTCTAGTCTGTTTGGTCTGCGGTCTTGTAGTAGTTCTGCCAGGGTCTTCAGATTCGGTCCGTTGCACCATTGGCATATGTGTACCCAGTCCGTTGCTCCGAAGTTCCGTAGGTCTGTGGAGCTAAGTCCTCCTGCCAGTGTCGGGTTATTAGTTATGGGTGTGAGCGGGTTGGGGGACGTCGTGAGTTTCTTGTTGTATCGCACTCTGCACCAGACCCTCAGAGTGGCGTCTATCATTGGATTCCCTGTACGCATGTCTCCATGTGTAGCTTCACCTAGCCATAGTAGGGCGGGGATCTTCCCCTGCGCTTGCTGTAGTTCCATGTGTACCCATTGTTTAGTGCTCGGGTTGGCGTGCCAGTCAACTAGTCGATGGAGGTGCGTTGCTTGATATATGAATCTGACTTGGTCTGGGTGTACCAGGTCTGGGAGTGTGCGAGCTACTCTAAGGGCCATGGCTACTCTAAGGGCCATGGCTTTGGCGAAGAGTTTTAAGTCCGCGTTTAGCAGCGAGATCGTCCGGTAGCTGGCGCAGTTCGTTGGGTCTTTGCCCTCCTTAGGTATGATCGTGACTGTCGCCCTCAGGGTGTCTGTGTGGAATTGACCTCCGGTTCGTATGGAGTTGATGCCCGTCAGGAGTTTGGGTAGTAGAATGTCTTTGAAGGTGCGTATGTAGGAGATTGGGAGTCCATCTGGCTATTTATAATTGTTATCTCTTGATTCTGTTCTGTAAAAATTTTAATAAATTAGAAGAATCTTGAAGAATTGAAAAGATGCTCCTAGAATGTTCTTAAACATGCAGGAACAGGGACCAGAAGGCCCAGGATCTCTAAAGCATTATGAATACAGATGTGTATTCCTAACTCAATAGTATCACTTAATGCTTCATTAAAAGAAGTGTAAAGAAATTGGAAAATTTCACATCATCCAGGATTTGTGGCCCTTCCACATTTGTACCTAGAAAAAAAATGCGACTACCACCAACAAAAAGTCTACTTGCCCAATTCCTCGATTCTCTACTCCTTCCTTCTTCTCCTTCTCATATTCTTCAGTTTACTGCCTTACTTTTATACTATTAATATTCTAGTTGTTTAGCTCACAAAGTTCTCCAGAACCGGAGTTCATGTAAACAGAAAACACATTTGATATTTATTGTTGTATTGAAATACCTCAATAAACACTTATAAAATGAAAAAGAACTGTAAAGAGGGTTTAAGATGATTCCTGCTATGGCATGAGAGCTGAAAATTCTCATTTTTAAACTACAACATACGCACAGCAGTATAAATAAATATGGCATTCTATAGAATATCTTTTCATTTTAAACAAAGCACAATACACAGTAGGAAATAGTAACAGACAGAATGTTGGGAAAACCTGATTGATGTCACGAACCCCCATGAGTGGTTAGGAACAAATAAGTCCCCAATACCTCTCAGGTTTCCCAGGTCAGACAGGACAGTCTCCGACATGTACTGCCCAAGTCCATCTTTCATTGTGCTAGCATGGTGTACAATTCACAGTATCTGTGCTACGTGAGGTTCTCTGCAGGGCATTGCCTGTCAAATCACATTGCATCTATTTCCTACTACCATGTGTCACTAGTAATATGTGCTGTAACACTGTGATGACCTCAATCCAAACTGTCCACTCCTTATTTCAAACCTGTTGGCAAAATATTTTCCACTGCTTGCAACAGTGACCTGCTAAATCTAAGCTAAAATATCAAAGTTAGAAACAGGACGATTGAGATCCTGGCTACAGTCAACATTATTTAATTGTTTTTGTGTTCTTCGCCTAACATACTGTCAGGCAACCTGCACGTGCGCCGCTCACGGCGGCTTCACTTACCCGCTCACCGCTCACGGCGGCTTCTAGTGCCTGCTTGCCGCTTGCGGCTGTTTCAGTGACCACAGTTCCCGTCGGCATTCTGTCTAATGCTGTACACTGACTCGGCTCACATTGACGATGTCAGGGGTCAAAATGGAAGGATCAAATACCTTCCACGTGTTATAATTAACTCTAACTGGAAACTAGACAATCAGTATTACCCTAAGCATATTTAAACTTACCTCCTCTGTGCCTTATTGCCCTGTTGTGGTCTTCTGATAGCTCAATAGCGCGTTTACTCTATCTGATCGTTGATTACCAAATTTTGGCTTTGTTTCTTGTTTACTCGGTCTTCTCTGATCCTTGACCTCAGCTTGTCTTATTGTTGTTCCGTATCTCTGTACTCCTATACTCCTTTGACTTTGGCTTGTACACTGTCCTTTCTCCTTTTGCATAGCCCGGCCACTCTAAGGACCGGTATTGCAATTGTTCCTCTCATGATCTGTCCGTGTGTCTGGTTCCGGAACCGTGACACATACTCATTTTTTTATGCTTACCCATTCCCATTAATACTGGCAGTGGAGAGATAACACAGGAAATATATTTTACTCGTATGCTATACCACTTCCGGTTAAACATCATGATCACCTTCACATGAGTTGACTTCAGCATCTTTTCCCAAGCAGCAGATGGCAGCTATGAAGAGGATGGAGGGCCTGGAGTTATCTGCAGTATACAAAACATACAAAGCCAAGTGAGTTACTGCAGTCTGTTCAGGGCTTGCTGGACTTTCTGGCTATATCCAATGCTGCTGGATCTCTGTATACCAGGTGTATAGAATACACAGAGTCATCATATCCCTGGTGGACTATCCTTGAGATGTGGTTGTCCACCTCACCAACGTGTCAAACAATATGCCACTCTTGAAAGAGACCCAAACTCAGGGCAACATTGAATTTGAAAAAATCCAGGCTTATGATCACCAGGATCTTCCTCTTCTACAGGAATCTGCCTTTTCAAACACTAAAATGGTGCAAACACTATCCTGTGTGCCCTATAAATGGGAACCTTGCCGAGGCCTCACTGCTACTTATGCTGGCAGTCAGTTTTACCTTTCATCTCCTGATGACCCCAAAGAGTTTTTTTGCCTCTTGGGCTTTCAGCTCAGCTTACTAACACGGCCAAGGAAGATTAGGGGTGTCGACCAAGAGTGCACCACAATATTCAGGATCTGATTTAACCACCAAATCTGGCCTTATAGTAATATGCATATACACATTTTAGTTTTGCTTTATTGTACCACTGCCACTTGCAACACGTTTAGCACCTAAATGGGAGTTTGTTACCTTATGGAATAACTAAGACAAGGTGTTTAGAATTAGCTCCCCCTTTTGCTATATTTTCTTTTCTAATATGGCCAAAATTAGAAGCATTTTGTATAATCTCCCTATGCTTTCTGAAAACTCCATTGCTCCAGCTAGCTTAATTTTGGATAGGCTGCTATTGGGTCATATATCGCTGTAATATTTCATGGCTTTACGCCTCAATGCATTAAGGAATGGCTTGTAAATAAAGGATGAAAAAAATAAATATTGGAACCTCCCTGAAATGGAGAATTTTTGCAACTCTGCAACTTTGTCCAACATTTCACACATGTTCTTAATCAAAGCAACTCTCTTTAGTTATAAATGGTTTATTTAAAGCCCAAGGCAATTATACATTGAAGCAAAATACTTGAAATTGTTACCTGAAAGCATAAAAATACCGTTATATAATATTGCAGCTATTCAACATGCAGAAGCTTGAATTAAAAAAGGAAAGTATATCATTTTAGCAAATCTTTTTTGCACTTATCTAAATTCACAGAATAATCCTGCTCTATTAAACATTTACTGATTTACTGAAGCCTATGATTTAAAAATACCTTAAGCAATCCGATAGAGATAAAAAGATTAACAAAGATAAACAAAATTACAATAAAATAATAGTTATACAACAGATAGTCTTTATGTTATGAAAACACGTGTCAATGTAATTGATGCGTTAAATATTTAAATGTAAGCCTTTGTGTGCTCATTCCTTCTCCCTTTTGAACAGTTTGACACTTACATGAGTCACCCATGTTGCTCTTTAAAAATTATCTGACCAGTGGCGAGAAGATCCCACACCACAGCCCCACTCCCCCTCTGGAATGTCATAACGATTGATGATCTACCAGCAAATCTAATGCTTCTCGTAGTGAAACATTGGGACACAGGGTGCATGTGCAACAATCAGTGCACTTACAATGCTTCTCATAAAGAAGCATTGAATCCATGCTTCTCTATGTGAAACCAAGCTGTAACCCCAGCTGTTTTGAATCGGATTAATTATATGCACAATTGTTTTGTTTTATGTAACCTAATTATTCCATAATTTACTGTAACCTACGTTGTATAATATAGAACTTTGTAACATATATGTACTATAATCTATAAAATACTTATTATTCTATAATCTATTTATTTTCTCTGTAACTGTTGGTTATTGTTTAATTGCTAATCTATGCAAAGTGGACTTGATAAGACGACTATATAAAGAATTGTTAAATAAATTGATTTGCCACATTTGATTTCATTCTCACTTCTCACTACCTTTTCCATCCTTATACTGTCCACTCTGCTGAATGTCCAGCTAACTATTTCTTCCTTTCTGTGCCTCTTGGTCCTCTCCTGTCTCCTTTGCCTTGCACTCAGCCTTGCAGTTCATGTATTTGGTACTTAGATGACCATTCCATTAATCAGGTTTAGTGTTTATGGCCGTAATACTTTGAAACTGAGCACATCAGAGAAAGGTTTAACCTAATACTTGACACCCCTAGGGCTAAAACAAACATTGCTATTCCCCAGGAAACACATTTTAAGATAGATTCTGCTCCACGTATCAACAAACATCGACCACTTAATTCATTTGATTCTAAAACAAACAAAAAATACTTTTCGCTGTCAATACTCTGTTCTTTGTTAGAAATGAATTCAGAGACTGATGGACAGATTAAATGTATTAATCTTTTATACCCTTGTAACTGTTGCTAGTATTGTATACTTAAAGGAACACTATAGTCACCTAAATTACTTTAGCTAAATAAAGCAGTTTTAGTGTATAGATCATTCCCATGCAATTTCACTGCTCTATTCACTGTCATTTAGGAGTTAAATCACTTTGTTTCTGTTTATGCAGCCCTAGCCACACCTCCCCTGGCTATGATTGACAGAGCCTGTATTGAAAAAACAAACAAAAAAAAATGGTTTCACTTTCAAACGGATGTAATTTAACTTAAATAATTGTATCTCAATCTCTAAATTGAACTTTAATCGCATACAGGAGGCTCTTGCAGGGTCTAGCAAGCTACTAACATAGCAGGGGATAAGAAAATCTTAATTAAACAGAACTTGCAATAAAGAAAGCCTAAATAGGGCTCTCTTTACAGGAAGTGTTTATGGAAGGCTGTGCAAGTCACATGCAGGGAGGTGTGACTAGGGTTTATAAACAAAGGTATTTAACTCCTAAATGGCAGAGGATTGAGCAGTGAGGCTGCAGGGGCATGTTCTATACACCAAAACTGCTTCATTAAGCTAAAGTTGTTCAGGTGACTATAGTGTCCCTTTAATATGTGCCTTGTGAGAACTTTACAGAAACTGTGAAGGTCTTCTTCTATTGGGAATACATTTTTGATACTGCTATGAACACTTGGCTGCACTGCTCATCCACAAAAGCCAACAACAAAACACCATAAATCCAAACACAGCTTATATATATCTTAACTTCTAAGAAAACGCTCTATAGATGTGAATGTGGTTTCTGTCTGTGGATACCTAAACTAGTTATAATAAGGTGATTTTGTTGGTCAAGGTTCACATCACAGATAAACAGAAAGAATGTAAAATCCAAGGTCAAATCAGGGGTAGGCAACCTTCAGCACTCCAGATCTTGTGGACTACATGCAAAGCGTCAGAGGAGCTAAGTCCATATAATATCTGGAGTGCCGAAGGTTGCCTACTCCTACCCTAGGTCTTTAAACTTCATAAAAAGAGTTAAATCAAGTGAGTAACCGTCAAGAAACATTTACTATAAATGCCTTTCGTAAGCAAGCTGAACACACTACAATGGGGATACTCTTCTGGTGATACTAACCACTAACTGTAAAATTATGGAAACACTCTACGTTTACTATGTAAATCTCTCTAACATCTGCTTCAGTCCAAAAAATAGCTTGACTTCTCCATACAAAGGTGCAGTGCCTTAAATCTGATTACCAACATATGACAACAAGTTATAATGGTGAAAATTCCACAATATCAAAAGAGGCAATTTCTTTGGAGGGTTTTGTGCTAAAACAAGAAACTGAACAAAACTTTGGGTTTGGGTTTGAAAGCAGGTTGAGATGCCATGTGCTTTGTGACAGAGCATTATTCTGCTGGAAGTAGCAATAATAAGATTAGCATACTTTAACAATAAAGATAATACACAAGGGGTCAGCAAAGATATTAAGATCAGTTGTGCCATGTACACAACAGCCAGTTGGTATTAAGTTGTCCAATGAGTGACAAGAAAGTACCATTACAAACTCTACCAGCATAAAGATGGATGGATCTATGGATTCAAGGTGTGTGTGCTACATTCTGACTTTACCTCTCAATGTTATAGCCGGTATAGAGATCTATCAAACCGGGCAATATTCGTCCGTGTTTTGGTTTCATACACAAAAAATTTACCATACGATTGGCTGATTACTTATTTCCATTACCCTGACTACACATCAAGACATTGAAAAATCCCAGATATAATAATAACAAAGTATTTAACCAGGAAAGGTTACTTTTGCCCAACATCCAGGGTTTGTAACAATTACCCAATTTAATGGTACGGTACTCGTTTTATCTACCTCAGAAGGATGAAGGGCTGAGTCAACCCTGCTGGGATTTGAACCTGTGACTCCCAAGGGTTAAACAGATTATACTGATGATGCATTAGCACACTGAGCTATCTCACCAGCAAAGTGCACCAACCTTTCTAATTCAGCATTTATTTGACTGAAAATGCATGGATACATCCTTTGTTTTTTCTTAAAATGTAGTAGAAGCCCGAGTGCAAATAAATGCGTTTACATGAGACTAACTTTAAACCTAATTTTCCCTTGTAGGAACACTTGTAGAAACATTTTATTTGGCAAGACAGCTTGTTTGCCCAGGCTCAACTGAATATTCCCCTCCATTGCCACTAGCCACAATATTGAGGATTTAGCAATAAACTTGTGTATTTGGATATCATTTTTTAGAAAAACGCACTTGAGTTTTTGATTACCCTCAATAAAATTTAGAATTTTAAATTTCATCAAATTTAAAGGTTGCTATGTAACCTACAGATAAAAACAGTTTTGTATGAAAAGTTTAAAAATGTAATCTCATTCTACAGCAGATGGGAGAATAGACTGTTTCGTTAACTTTGAATTTTATTAAAGACACGGAGGCTCCTATTATGCTTCTCTTTCTTTTATTTTCCCTCAGCAGCGAAGAGAGAAATGAGTGAAAAGAGAAAAAAACATATCATTAACATATATACATATTCAACATATTCCACAGTGCTACATAAGGGAACCTCCCCCTTTCAGTATATAAGGTGTAGCACTCTCTTCCTCTTCCTCTTTCTTCGCTGCTCCCTCAGACCAGCTAAGTACATTTTATTGACTATATCATTCTACTGTCATTTATACCTACACTGCCTGCAGTTTTTCTGCAGGGCTTGTTTTATGTTTAATTTATTCCTATATATACTACTTATTCTATCCTTTGGGGGTGGGCTCTTGCCCCTCTTCACCCTGGGCTGTTTTTGACCCGACCCGTTTTCACCCGGGTCCCTGGGCTCTTCTGTGCCCCTGGCAATCCCCCCACCCCCCCTTGTCGTTTTCGGCACCCTTAGAATCCCGCCAAAGTTGTTCCCCGGCGGTTTCTCATCTTCTCCGGTTCCGCCGCGGGCGCGTTCTGCGCATGCGCGAACACTCGCGGCGGCCATTTTCTTGGTTTCCTGTCGCCGATAGTGCCGGCGGCCATTTTAAGCCTCATTACTCGGCGTTTTTTGCTCCGAGGAGGCTGCTTGATCCCTGCTCCTGCTCCTACCGGGTATTTTCTCTCCTGCTCTGTCCTTTGTGCGTGGGTTAAGCAATCCAGCACCTGTCTCTGTCCTTTAGCCTTAGACATTACCTACTTTGTTTGTGATTATGCAGTCTGCCTGTGGTGATTTGAGTCCCCACCCTGTTCCCCCTAGGGGTACCACAGCATCTGATTCCCAGGCTGACTCCAACCTTATAGGCTCTGAGGAGTTCCAAACCCTCCTGGACACCACTATGTCCACCTCCATTAACAAGGCCATTTCCTCGGCCATGGGAGCTATGTCCTCTAGTATCTCCCTGTCCATCTCTCAGGCCCTTAGACAGGCCCTCCCCGCCCAGTCTGGCACAGGACCCTCTCCCAGCTCCCCTGAAGGGACTAGCCCAGGGCGCAAGGCACCTGCCAAACGCAAACACACTGCTGACCCTCCCCACACCCAGGTAAAGCCTGGTTTGAATGACACGCCTCAGGCTGTCGATGATGGCGCGCAACAACCGCGCAGTAGAGCTACTGGCCGGGCTACGGCGGCCAGAGAATGGAAACGGGCACGTGCCCATGATTTATTGTCCGATTCGGACGAGGATGGGGACGAGGAGTCAGACAACCAGTTCTCGGATCCCTACGGGGACGAGGTTTCAGGGGACGATGACCTCCCAGGGTCACAATTCCCTTCCAGGCCAACCCAGGCCAAAACCCTTTCAGGGGCCCATGATGCAGAGCTAACCTCTGACGATAAGGATGCCCTGGCTTTTGACCCAGACAACCTCAGGCACCCTCGCTCCGCGGAATGGGAGCCTGCGACCCATATAGCCCGATACCTGGCCCTTAGGGTCCGGAAATCCCTCTCACAGGAGGGTCGGAACAAGCTGAGGGCGGAATGCCCCCGCCCGATCATACCCGATGCGGTAGCCAAGACCCCTGAGGTAGACCCCCAGATTGTACAATTTCTGGGCAAGTCGGGTTGGAAACCCAAAAAGGGCCTGGACTACTCCATGCGTAACTGTCAGGACAAGTTCCTTGACACCCTGGGCCCGGTCACCAAATTGTATGAGCTGCTAGAGACGGCTCAGTCTAGTGGGGCTCCAGTAGACTTTGAGGTGGCGTTCGGCTGGCTCCAACGCCTAATTTGTATGATAGGCAACGCCAACACGGCTATGTCAACGGAGCGCAGGAAAGCCATCCTGCTTAAGATTGAGCCCAAGCTCGCAAGCATGGCCTCCAATGAGCCCGGTGCCTCCGCAAAAGGCCTTCTATTTGGAGAGTCCTTCGTAAAGGACCTGGGGTCTTACGTTAAGACATTCACGGCTTTGGACAAGGCCCAATCCTCCATTAAGCGGGTATTTAGCCCAAAGGTTTTTGGCGGGGCCGGTAGAGGTAGGAGCCGTCTACCCGGCCGCAACCCCCGGGGTTTCTCTAGACCGGGCAGAGGCTCCTTCAACCAACAGAGACCGACCCAGGAACGGTCCTTCACTCCATTCTTCCCCTCACGAGGACGGGCTTGGCATACCCGCGGCAGTCGAGGAGCACCCACGGGAAAACGCCCTTATGGTGAGTACCATGTTTCCCCTTTCTTCCCATATACAGGTAGGGGGCAGACTGACCCGGTTCACCCGGGCATGGTCACTTATCACGTCAGACAGTTGGGTGTTACAGACGATAGAGGGCTACCACCTAGAACTGACCGCTTCCCCCATTCAGACCTCTCCCCCAAGGGCGATTCACATGCCGTCTGCACACTTAGATCTCATCTCTACGGAGATCAGGGAATTACAGGCCAAGAAGGCCATAGAAGAAGTCCCTCTAGACACACCGGGTTTCGTAAGCAACCTTTTTCTAGTGCCCAAAAAAGGAGGCGGGGTACGCCCGGTTATCAACCTACGGCCCCTGAATGCCTTCATACAATACCGGCACTTCAAGATGGAGGGCATTCATTGCCTCAGAGACCTGCTCCTACCCGGAGACTGGATGGTCAAATTAGATTTGCAAGATGCTTACCTAACGATCCCAGTAGCCTCAATTCACAGGAACCTACTACAGTTCTGCTGGGAAGGCAAGAAGTGGCATTTCACATGCCTACCTTTCGGTCTGTCCTCCGCCCCATGGTGTTTCACGAAAGTACTAAAACCAGTGGTGGCCTTCCTCAGATTGCACGGGGTCCGCCTTATCATTTACCTGGACGACATCCTCATACTCTCCGGGACTCGATCCCTCTTACTAGAACACTTGGGGTGGGCCCTACACCTCATACAGAACCTAGGCTTCCTTGTAAACTGGAAGAAGTCGGTTCTGATCCCCTCTCAACAAATGGAATTCCTCGGATTCCGTATCGACTCTGTACTACAAGTTCTCTGCCTCCCAGCGGAGAAGATGTCCAACATCAAAGGGGAAATAAGGAAACTTATGCAACGGCCGGACATATCCCTGCGCCAACTGGCACGAGTCATCGGCCTGTTGGCAGCCTCTATCCAGGCGATTTTCCCAGGTCCGCTACACTACAGAGCCTTACAACGACTGAAAGCGGCCTGCCTGAGAAGTGGCCACTCGTACGAATCTCACATTTCCCTGGACACGGAGTCGAGGGAGGAACTGAACTGGTGGCTAACCCACATGGAGGCTTGGAACGGCCGAGCGATCTTCGGGTCCACTCCAGATCTGGTGATCGAATCGGACGCCAGCTTACATGGTTGGGGCGCGCGCTGCGGCAATATATCCACAGGAGGCAGGTGGTCCACGGAGGAGTCCTTCTTACACATAAACTCTCTGGAACTGCTGGCGGCCTCGTTCGCCATTCGCAGTCTATCTCCCAGAGGCATCTCATGCTCGATTCTTCTCAAGCTGGACAATGTCTCAGCGGTACGATACATAAACCATCTAGGGGGAACCAGGTCCCGCATCCTAGCGGTTTTGGCCAGAGACTTCTGAAATTACTGCTTACAGAACAGCGTGTCCGTTACCGCGGAACACATCCCGGGCCTAGACAACTACACCGCGGACTGGAACTCCCGCTACTTGAGGGACTCGGGAGATTGGAGACTGCTACCGAAAGTATTCCGCAGAATCTCGTCCCTGTGGGGACCTTTGAGCACGGACCTGTTCGCATCCAGACTCAACACACAACTACCGAAGTTCTGCAGCTGGCGACCAGACCCGGAGGCCATAGCGACAGATGCTTTCCTCCAAGATTGGTCCGAGGGCAGGGCTTACGCCTTCCCACCGTTCAACCTGATAGCTCGTTGTCTGGCGCACCTCCGACGCTTCAAGAGCTCATTGGTACTGATAACCCCGTGCTGGAGATCTCAACCTTGGTTCCCACACCTACTGGAGATGGCGATAGACCACCCACGGCTACTGCCGGACCATCCATCTCTACTGACCAACCCAGACGGGGAGAACCACTCCCTGGTGGAACAGGGCCTTCTCCGTCTCATGGCATGGCTCCTTTCCGGGGACCCTGGGAGATCACGGAGGTTTCGAACACGACTATGCAGCTCCTGGCAAACGCATGGGCACCTGGTACACGACAAGCTTATGCTGCAGCATGGAGACAGTGGGCCAATTGGTGCTTGGGACGATCACTGGATCCGATATCAGCCCCTGTGAAGTCGGTACTAGATTTCCTCACGCACCTGTTCGAGTCAGGCAAGGCCTTCCGCACGGTCAATGTTTTCCGCTCGGCCATCTCAGCCGGGCACGACCAGGTGGACGGCCTCCCACTGGGGCAGAATCCTCTAATTTGTTGTTTGCTCAAGGGAGTCCGTTTCTCACGTCCCCCCACGTCCAGATACGGGTCCTTCTGGGACGTCAACTGTGTGTTCAGACTCCTAGATAGCTGGCCCACCAACGTGGATCTTTCACTTAAACAATTATCGGCAAAACTACTGATGCTGCTCTGCCTTCTATCCTGCAAACGGGTATCAGATGTGAGAGCCTTGGACTGGCGAGCCCGTACATTCCCCCCCGGAGGGGGTGTCGTTCGATATCTCACGAAGAACGAAGTCGGCCACCAAACAGGTCTGCTATCCACGGATACCGTGTTTACCTAACTTATGCCCAATAACGTGCCTAAAAGAATACGAGTCTCGCACTTCTGCACTGCGCCCGTCCAATGACGGCCCTCTGTTCATCTCCCTGAAGAAACCTCATCTACCGGTATCCACGCCGACGCTGGCACGATGGATCAAATGGCTGTTAGCTACGGCCGGGATCGACGTCTCTGTTTTCTCATCACACTCTGTTAGAGGCGCCATGGCCTCTAAAGCATCGGCGGCCGGATGCCGCTTGGAAGACATTCTGAAGGCTGCAGATTGGTCTACGGAATCCACATTCAGGAACTTTTACTTTAGACCGATACAACATTTTTCAGATAAAGTTATTGCTCAGCTTTGAACAAGCATAATAGGAGCCTCCGTGTCTTTAATAAAATTCCTAGATTTTACTAGTAGCATGACGTAAAGTCATGATTTTATTAATGACACGGAGGCGAGTATTATTCCCTCCCTCCCTCCCTAGGTTGGAGGTGGTGATATGTTTTTCTTTTACAACCTGTTTTTCTGGACTGACTCACGACTTACATCTTTAGGACGGGTCTTCCTGGCCCAAATTCTATTAAGTTATGCTCTATTATTTGACGTTTCTGTCTTTCAGGCTTAGTTTACATTAGCTTTAATTGACCATGATCGTCACGTATTTAATGTTATGTCAATTTAGTATGACATTTATTTCCTTTTCAGAAGTCAAGATTACTAAATATACTGGAAAATGTTACACCCAGTTGTAAGTTGAGATTTTACCATATTTCTCCTCTCTTTTTTAGCATGATTCCAAATACCAATGGAACTAACAGAAGCTTCAAGGTTGACTCCGCATTCCCAGGAAGATAGGTTCAGCTTCCCGAGTTTACAGTTCAAATTCAAGTTCTGGTTCGGTTTACGGGTCTTCGGATCGCTACGAAAGAGGAAGAGGAAGAGAGTGCTACACCTTATATACTGAAAGGGGGAGGTTCCCTTATGTAGCACTGTGGAATATGTTGAATATGTATATATGTTAATGATATGTTTTTTTCTCTTTTCACTCATTTCTCTCTTCGCTGCTGAGGGAAAATAAAAGAAAGAGAAGCATAATACTCGTCTCCGTGTCATTAATAAAATCATGACTTTACGTCATGCTACTAGTAAAATCTAGGAATTATTTACAGGGTACTGTTTCCAGTAAAAGCCAATCATAAAACGTCTTTACTGTCGCTTTAAAAATATGCAGATGTTCAGGTGCTTACAGCTATGGTTGCATTTAGTATACTTTAGTGCTGATGTGGCTTAGCAGGAAATTCGAACACCAGTGTACAGTCATACCTGGGATGAATCCCAGCAGATTTTGGAAGTTTTATTCCACTCAATGGATCTCACAAACTAAAACAGAATTTAAAGAGATGTGTTTCCACAATACCTTTATGCCTGACACATTCAATATAACATATTAAGTATATTGTAAGAACAATAGCATAGGATATGCTAGGAAACTATTTAACAGAAAACTCATTAGAGAAAGTGCAGCACAAAACCAAGATGAATTACATCACAATTAAATATTCGCATTATATTGTTACTTAAAATAAAATGTAAAAATAAAAATAAGCAAAGTTACTCTTGTTAGCAGCATATTATCAGGATAGTCTGCTTCTACAGTGACATACGCAGAAACCAAGATATAGATTACATACCGTATTTAACCCATTCCTGGTGCTCCCATTAAAGTTAAAGGGACAATCCATGCACCCACATCACTTCTGCCCATTGGAGTGGTCTGGGTGCCAACTCCCATCATCCTTAACCCTGCAAGTGTAATTATTGCAGTTTGTTTTTTTTTAAACTGCAATAATTACCTTGCAGGGTTAAGTCCTCCTCTAGTGACTGTCTATCAGACAGCCACTAGAGGGACTTCCGGCTTCTTAGAACACGAAAAGTGTTTTAAATGAAGCTGGACGTCCTCATGCTATGCACGAGGACCTCCAGCGTCGCCGGAATCCCAATAGGAAAGCATTGAATAATGAACAATAAAAAGAAAGATGGTGAGAGCACTTCAAAAAAATAGAATTAATGTTACCCAAATCGGAGTCAATCTCTGCAAATAAACACAAATAGAGAAGACATAGGGTAATAACTTTTAAACTGTAAACGTAAAAGAAATGTGTTGGTCTCACTCACATAGATGGAGCCACTTTAAAAGCTGACTCAAACTGCATGCCTTGAATAAATCACATGTGGACTTCAGCTGGGTACTTCCCAAAATTGTGTCTGATGTACCTCCAAAACGCAGGTTAACAAAACGCTTTATTCTCCAATAACAGGTACAAAACTTTTTATTCTCCAATAACAATAATAATGCTTTCCTATGGGGAGGTCTAATGCGCGCACGACCATTGCCGCGTATGCGTATTAGGTCTCCCCTGCCGGCTCACGTCAGCAAGGGAGGAGCGTGGGAGAAGCCTGACCTAGCGAAGAGGGACATCAGCACTGGATTCAGGTAAGTGTCTGAAGGGGGTTTAACCCCTTCAGCAACAAGGGATGGTGGGCAGGGGGAAAGGGGACACTGTAGGATTCTACAGTGTCAGGGAAACGGATTTGTTTTCCTGGCACTGGAGAGTCCCTTTAAATGGATTTGTGCTAAATAAAGTAGACATTCAATAAAGTAGAGAAGCAACTGCATCTTTTCAGTCATTAAATATGATTAATAGGCACTCATTGTAGTAAATAAAACCCCTCAGTGGCATAACTAGGGGGTATGGACCACACCCAGGTGACACCACCAGGCAGGAAGTTATTCTGCTCAAGTACACTTCTTGTTGTCACTTCACTCACAGGCGCAGCGGCTGACAAAGTGCGGCAGATCCCTCAAGGAGCCAGTGCAACACTATTTGCAGAGAGGTCACTGTGACAGACAACCCGGTGGAGGAGGAAGAAAACAGAATCAGACACACAAGTCGCAAAGTATACCATGCAACATGCGTAGCTAGATTCTGGTAGTCTCTTCTTCCTCATGGGTGACGAGCCAATCCTTCCGATGGACCTTCCCACTTTGGTCGGTGACAGTGATGTGATTTACACTCCCCTTTTTGGAGGTATGCTTTAATAGAAATCTCCGCACAGCCAATAAGGTCATAATTTATAGAGATAAATTATATACACAGAATGTAAATGCTGAGGTACCGTATCTCCAGTCCAGTGACACCATGTCTTCAGCTTCATATATATTACACTACTGTAACAACAGCCTCCAGGCAACCCCTGGCCCACCCGCATTGAGATTTGCTTTGCCCTGCTTGGGGACAATTTCCTAAACAGGGCAATCCAGCTCAATGATTCACTCCCTAGTCTGCACTAGAAACTTTGGCTAGGAAGTAACCATAGCAACCACCGCACATGTAGTATACATGCTTTATGTGGAAAGCATTTCTACCACTTGTAGGAGTTCTCTCCTGCTTTCTCCATCAGTTAATTCTTTGGCGTACAAAATTAATTGACAAAGAATTGATTGATAGGGAAAGTCATATTTTCAAAAAAAATAATTCTCCAAATCCATACATTTGCTACCAATTCAAGATGAAATGTTATGTTATTTAATGAGCATAGTTAATATTTACCATGATAAATAGACTTTAACATACCCACATTGGTCAGTGCAATGGCTCAATGAAATTGTGTGTGTTTATTGCATGTTGTCTGTAAAGAGGAAGAAGAGTTGCGTTATAATGCAGTTTTTATTCCACCACCTGAAAAAACAGCTGTTCGTCAATTTCTTTCTCAACCCTCTGTTTTTCAATTCTCTGTCGTTCAACCTCTACCAATCAGCCATCTGACCTCAATACCTCCTCCAATTATCTCTTGTGTACTCATCACCTTCACCTCTCCTTCTCTGAGGAAGCTCTGATAACACCTGATTCTAAGGTATCACATCTCCTTTGATGATAGTACAATATTCTTTGTTCTACGTACCCCTACTGATGATCCTATGTGTTTCATGATGACTCTTTATTAAATCAGTTTAAATCAATCCTATTGTAATGTTTTCATAAATCCCAATGGCTTAAATAAATCCCACTTCAAATGTGTGATTAAAACATACAGTAACTTTTCCAAATATCCACTTATTCCCCCTCTTACTACCGTTTTTTCTTAATTTATGTCCCTATTTTTTAAACTCACAATTATCCTGTTTATCTAAAAGACATTAAAATAACATTCCAACATTAAAAATAAATATAGTAACCTTACATTAATTAGATAAAGCAAGCCAATTCAAAAACTAAAGCTACTTTTGAATTCACGGATTGGTACCTTAGTGGGCCAACCCACCACAGTATAACAAATCAATCATCTTAGAGTGGGGCTACCCTAAACCATCCCCCCCGGGTAATATTTTAACTTTGATGGGATAAAGCCAAATATTAAGGAGAGAAAAAAATAAGTAGCAAGAGAGGTGAGAACGGACAACAGCTCAATTAAACTGCCCTTCGGTGGGTCCCCGCTCAGATCTCAAGCTGGTTTTAGCTCAACTTGTGCCACTACAGAGAGAACATATCTGAAACATATCAGACTGGTCCCACCCATATGGACAGTCCAGATCCGAAATGCCAGCAAGTTCCCTCTGCACAAGAGATACAGCAACCCCAGACGATTGTTTCAACCTTGTAAAGTATCATCAGTGAGGTATAGCGAATATCCCTCTAGGCACCGTGGGCAAGGGGTCCGCGTCTGGATTGCCCTTTAAACTTAAGGAGAGAAAAAACAAGTAGCAAGAGAGGTGAGAATGCGGACAACAGCTCAATTAGCCTGCCCGTCAGTGGATCCCTGCTCAGATCTCAAGCTGGTAAAATTTTAGCTCAACTTGTGCCACTACAGAGAGAACATAGGTGGATCCTTGCTCAGATCTCAAGCTGGTTTTAGCTCAACTTGTGCCACTACAGAGAGAACATATCTGAAGCATATCAGACTGGTCCCACCCATATGGGCAGTCCAGATCCAAAATGCCTGCAAGTACCCTCGGCACGAGAGATACAGCAACCCCAGATACCTTATAAGTTTGAAATGATCGTCTGGGGTTGTCATATCTCTTGTGCAGAGGAAACTTGCTGGCATTTCGGATCTGGACTGCCCGTATGGGCGGGACCAGTCTGATATGCTACAGATATGTTTTCTCTGTAATGGCACAAGTTGAGCTAAAACCAGCTTGATATCTGAGCGGGGACCCACCGAAGGGCAGGTTAATTGAGATGTTGTCCGTTCTCACCTCTCTTGCTACTTATTTTTTTTCTCTCCTAAAGTCAAATATTACATTTACTTTGTCTTTCATACATGCATACTTAGTTCTGTTTTGTTATAATTAAATGTCATGTTCTACTTTTAAAATAGGAAATGTCATGTAAGTTCTGAAAGTTTTTATCTTATGTACTGGAGACTGAAGATGTATCAATAATGATTATGCAGTTTGATGTACCCTACTGACTCATGATAATGGAGTTAAAAAAAAAAAATATATATATATAGTTTGTTAATTAGTTTTATTGTTGGAGTTCTCCATTGATTTCGTTTAAGGGCTTTTCCCCTTCCCCCGTAAAATTAAATAGAAATAACTCTATTATTCACCTTTTATCTAGAGCCGGGCGAGTAGTTTCTCCTCTTATGACATCATCACCTGTGATGATCTCTGATCCAATTCAATGCTTCTCTGTGAATCATTAAAGCATTGAGGACCTACTGGGCATAAACAGCAATCACCCCACTCAGCCAAACAGATGCTTATCATAGAGAAGTATTGAATCAGTGGCATCACAAGTGTGGTGCTGACACCATGTTCGTGTCATCACCTCTAAAGGTGTTACCAGGTACACTCTTATGTACACTGGGGCCTCGTACTGCTTAGGGGATGGCTGAGCACTCAGGTATTCTGTCATGGGCAGACAGAATGAGATTCTTGGGGGTCCATGATATTTATAGTCCAGCAAAGAACTCTCCAACTGAAATGCCAGCATTGCCATATCCTCCCTTCATATTTCTGTGTAGCATTGACCAAGCCCCTTTTCTCTGCTCAGCCTGTAGATGTAAAGTGTGCCGGTGGAAGTGCGAGGGGCAGGAATGCACGTCACAAGCCTTTTCTGTGTGTCCCAGTAGGCAGTGCTGCAATTTCCTCTTTATGAGGCTGAGCAGAGGGAAGAACCTAGCAAGAAGCATGAGAATTCTGCACTGCTCGGTCATGCTACACTGTAAATGGGAGGGCATGTTTCATTATTGCGGTTCAGGGAGTGAGTGAAGGGAGCATAGCTGGTAAGAAGAAAGGAAGGAGGAGGGTAAATTAGAGAAAAATAGTGAAGGGCATATGAGGGAAAGAAGTACAAAGAGGAGGGATTCAGCTGATGAAAAAAAAAGTCACATTTAATTAGCATACAGAAAACGAGTGTGTCGTCGTTATGGTCTGGTACAAGAGGAGGTCCATTGGGGGAGGGGGAGTGACACCTTAAGTTGCACCAGACAAAACCAACCCTAATGACACCACTGATTGAATCCATTGATTCTCTATAAATAGAATTCCCAGCATTCTGCATTATCATGTTGTGTCTTTCTTATAAAATGTCTCTAGTTGCTGTTTCATTCTCACTGGCAAATGTAAACATTGTCGTTGTTAATCATTGTCAGACTGCAGGAACTGGGTATATTAAATATGCAATGCTTTTTTCCTCCAAGTGCCCCAACCACTTCAGTGTTATGAAGTGGTAATGGTGCCCGGACCCTGTAAATGCACCATTTAAGTATGAAACGCTGCACATACAGGTATATTTAATATTGCTGTTGAGGTGTAACTGCACCCGTGGCTACTTTTATCAGCCAACAGCAGGGCTGTACTACTTACAATGCTCGGAATAACCCTAATGCTATTCTATCATTTTACCTGGTAACTTTTAATTTTCTTACTACTGTTACGGTTAATTATCTAACATTTCTTGCCAAAATCGTAATAAAATAATTGGAAAAAAAGAACACTATAAAAAAACTATTTTTTTTTTTCTGTGTCTCAGAATTAGGTCCCCGACACTTGGAGGTGTGCACGTTGATGAATAAATATCATGGGGTGTAATAGGAAATAGAGGGAATGGAAATTCGTTTACCCCTTAGCAACCTTGCGAACTGTTCCAGATTCAGGAGGACCATTCTGCATTCAACCAGTTTCCCCCTTGTATGGATGCCACAGTTAATTAAAACTATTATTGTGGAAAACAAATGTTCAAGCACATAAAATAAACAATGTGTGCAAGGGGTTCAGAGTCCTGCGCATCTTTCAGTATGCCTTGCATTGTTAACTTGCTGGCTAGTTTGCAACGTGTCAGTGTTGAGTTGACTCCCTCTATTTCAAGCTAAGAACTCCCCCCCCCCCTTCTCTGTACCCTACTTTGCCAATTTCAAATGCTTGGCGGTATGGCACGGATTTGAAATACTATAGTCACCCAGACCACTTCAGCTCAATCAAGTGGTCTGGGTGCCAGGTCCCTCAGGTTTTAACCCTTCAGATGCAAACATAGCAGTTAAGCCAGCCTCTAGTGGCTGTCTTCCGGACAGCCACTAGAGGCGCATCTGCAATGCTGGAGGCATCGCGCAGAGCGTCCATAGGAAATCATTGAAAAAATATTTACTATGGACACTCTGAATACGCGCGCGACACTTGCCGCGCATGCGCATTCAGCTCCGCTGACGTCGGCAGAGGGAGCCGACGTCGGCGGGGGAGGAGAGGTCACCAGCGCCGAGGGAGCCCGGCCCTGGATTAAGGTAAGTGGCTGAAGGGGTTTTGTTTTCCTGACACTATAGTGATCTTTTACATTTAAGGCCAAATAGTGATCCTTTAAATTTAAGGCCAAAAAAAACAACCGGCTGTTCACTTGCAAAGTTTTCTTTCGCTTCTTTATTTAAAGCAAATAAAAGTTTTAAGAATCACTGAAAACAAATCTACAACAAATATACAGTTTGGGTAATTTCTTTATTCTTCTGAAGTGAGAAAGACTTTTTCTTCTGTGAAGAATCAGGGACACTAATAGTTTAAATATTCGCTAGAGGAAAAAAACGACGGTTTCAAATTTCCACAAAGGCATCCAGGAGCTGGGCAGTCAAAACTGTGAAGTCTGCAAGTTCACGTCTCCAAATCACTCTAGATTTTTTTTATTTATTTTTTTTCGATGACCTGGAAAATACTTTCCTGGAATGTCAGTCTTCTAGACAGTATAAACAATTCACATTACTCTTGGAACTATTAGTTCTATGAATTAATCTAAAGGCAATAAGGTGAAGAGTTTGAAACACAAATGTTTGACACAGCAATGGCAACAGAGGAAAAACTCCCATCATGCTTGGCTACGATAGGAATTGTGGGTTGTTGCAGTTGGGGTACCAAAAATCTGTAATTCATTATAGGGATTGTAGCGAGCAGAAGTTGGCTTTGAACTCCGCAGTAGATATATGCTGGGTCTACTATAGCATAAGGTATATTCGTTAAACTGAGAACTGCAACATATTAATTAATCTGATTACATGCTTAATGGGTTACTTCCTATTTTTGTGTACAGGTATTACAATTATATAATATTCAACATTCTGAATATCCATAATACGCAACTTAATAGGATCTACTCCGATGATCTATGCATCTACTAATCTTCCAGCCAATCCTGGTCATCCAATGGGTTTTTATTAGAAATAGGCAGAAAAGCAGAGCCATTAAATAAACTTTGCTCTGTGCGCAAGTTCAATCCTTTTCTATTATTGGGTTTTGTTTTTTGTTTAATGCTGTCTCATTGAGTCTTTAAGACAATGCACACATAACATAGCATAACTCCTGCATATTTTCTTGTGTTGATTCTTTTGCACAGGTGAAAAGGAGCTGTTGACACCTTCCATTCACTTGAACGTCCATTTTTTTTGTTGCAAACAGTTTCATAGATGCAAATGTTTAGCATACTCACTTTTTGTTAAATTCAGTGAGAAGAGATCAGTTTTCTTTTAAATGTTAGAACTCCATAATGTGTGGTATGTCTGCACCAGAAGTGTGGATGTAAATATTTTAGTGTTAAAGGGACACTCTTAAGTACCATAGCAACCTATGCTGATTACAATTGTCACTATACACAGTTGCTTAGAACTGCAGCGGAAAAAAATCCCCATAATAACAGCACTATAACAGCTACTGAAAGCTAAGGAGGAACACGGCTGGAACTCAGTAGAATGTTGTGCGCAACTTAAACTGAGAAAAACTGTGAACAAGGCTATCAACAGTTTGATAGATACTACAGGAGAGTTGTTATGAGCTTATTCAGCAGTTCCACTCATGAAATCTAGAAAATGGAGCGCAGCCTGAACTACTTGTCATGAGGGTGGTTTCTGCTACTTTAACTGTGGGTTAGTAGCATCAGCAGTAACCTTACTTTTATATATTCTCAAATGTATTTATTATGTAATACATTAAAGGGAAACTGTAGGCACCATAACCACTTCAATGTAAGGAAGTTGCTATGGTGAGTGGAGCCTGAGGGTGCCAGGTCCTGCATTACTGCTAAAAGATTTATTTAACATTTAGCTGAGATTTTCTTATCCCTGGTAGCTTACAGCCCAACCTCCAATAATGTGGAGGAGCTATGCTACCCTACCTCATCATGCCAAGGGTACGGATGAGAGTGTCAGCTGAGCACTCTCTGCCAATCACTGCCCCAATCCATGGTGTGGATCCATGGTGCATTGCGGAAGCCAAGTTCCAATTCCGCCACATTGTTATTGAAGGCCAGGCTGCAGTCAGCTAAGTCCCAGCATCACTGCTAATCAGTAAGTAGACAGTTTAGCAGTGATGCGGGACCCAGCACCTGTGGACTACAGCCACCATAACCATGTCAATCTGTTGATTTTTATTATATATAAAAATAAAATAAAGAGTCCATTCCTTAACATAATGTTTTTATTTACAAGCTGGTTTGCGGAGTGCCTCGCACCATGCACGCACAAAATTCACAGCAATACAAAAAAGGACCCAATAAATAAAGATTTTAGGGTGCGCTAGTTTACACCCTGACATGATGTGTTACAAAATAAACTTCCCTGGTAAACAAAAATGACGTATCAGAATATACTGTGGAACAGCCTGTCTAAGAGCACTAACTCAAGAAAATGTGAGTTTATGTGCCCAGTTTCAGCCTGTACAAAATATCAGGTTTTGCTGCTCTCCTTCGTCAAGATGTAAAAGTGTACAGTCTGTTACAATGTATTGTGGTCTTTCAGGCTGTACGGCTGAAAAGAACATGGTGCAATATTTCACAGTCTCTCGCAGTGTGCAATAGCACAGTGTGTCCAGGTGTTCTATTGTGAAAATGCTACCAGGATAGCTTGTCAGCCTATCAGAGAGTGCTAAAGCTCAGCTAGCAGGGTACACAGACTTCACTCAGCCAGGGTCCTGTATTTCTAAAGTCGATCAGGGCATAAATATGTTCACTCAGCCAGTTATTCACTAAGGTGTCGATTGTTCAGGACAGAAAGTTAATGGATCCAAATAGTCAGCTATGTCTTCAATTTGTCTATTTCTGCTTTAAAATTTTTTATTCATTTTGAGCTCCTGACAAATGACACTTTCAAGAGGCTCTACAGACATCCAGACCACCTCATCTCAAAAACGTTGTCTAGGTGCCAGGTTCAACCCCTCACCAACCCCCCCAACCCTTTTAACCCTGCAGCTGAAAAAAACATTGCTGTTCTACAGGAACAGCAATGTTTTCAATGCAGGGTTAAAGGAACACTTTAGTAGTAGGAATACAGAGATATTCCCAAAACTAAAGTGTTCCTCTGAAACTGCCCCCCAGTCCGCCCTCCGTCCATGAAAGGGTTAAAAAAAAAACTTTTAGGTGGCGGGGCCTGATCGCTGACCGGGAAAGTTGCATGTAGCATGAGCTCCTCAGGGAAAACTTCAGTATAAGCCTAATACTGGACAGTATTAACCCATTCTAGACCACAAACTAATTACTTACATTAGGGACACTCTGTCGGGTGTCTGACCTGCTTCTGTTTGACACCGGTGGGCATAACTAATGAAAGGCCTCTCTGCGGCCTGCAGCCATACTTGTGGCGGGGGAAGCGGACGCTCTTCATCCCTGGTCTGGAGACAACTTGTTTCTGAGCCCTGTTCCCCTTCTCTGAACCAGTGGGGGTTATCCCGGTCCCCACTGGTGCATTCTTGCAGCCTGAACCACATGGTAGTATATCCCAAGGTGATCTAAGGGATCGAGGCCCACAGTCTAAGATGGCTGCCACGCCAGAGCCTGATGCATCGCAAGCCTCCCATCAGTATGACCCCACTCCTGCAGGCTTTTGACAGCCTGTGTGCGCGATTTTGCTGAATGCCCGTGCACTTGCCACTGCTCCTGTGCATTGGGCCGAAGCCTCCTGGAACCGGACAGTGAGTCGCCATCACAAGGCAAAGCTTGTCCCATGCGGCTCCCGCGTGGCATCACACAGACACAGGAGACCGGCACAAAGGGCGAACAAGCGCCGCAGGCACAGACTCTGCAACTGCTCCTGCTCATCTGTACTACAGGGCATCAGGTGCCGTCTCTCAGACCCCAGCCTGCCCACTCAAAGGATCCCGGCATTGCAGCCCTGGGTACACGGAACCGAGGGATTGCAGGCACAAGCCACAGCTGCCTAACGCGATTGGACCCTGCTGGCTGGCCTGGAAGCTGGGGCCCATGTTGCCGGCCCTATCAATATCAATGGACTATGTGTATCTCCCACTACAGGAGTTGGCTGAAAGGTCCATAATCCTTTCCCGTAGCAAGGCTGTGTTTCTATCATCCATGCATGGTTTCATATATGATTATCACGCTTTATTTCTTACTCTGCTCATTTTGAAAGTATGCTGAAGTCTATTTCATATTGCCCAGTGGTATTTCCCTGATGTTTGTCATAACAGTTCTAAATTATCCTGTCTCTCTTACTGTTATAATTGGATAGAACTATCTAGATGTCATTTCATAATGTTTAACTCATTGCACAACAAAAATAAGGATTTTATAACTCACTTACCTGATTCCAGTGCCGAGGTCCCTTGGCACTGAGTCACACTCATCCTCCACCGACGTCAGCCGATGGGAGAAACCAATGCTTTTCTATAGGGTTTTGCTTCATGCTGGATGTCCTCATGGAAAGCATAAGGACGTCCAGTGTTGTTTCACGGAGTCAAACTCTGTGAAACTGCAGGAAGCGCCTCTAGTGGGTGTCTGGTAAATGGCCACTAGAGGCAGTCTTTGCACTGCAATGGGTGCAGATCCTTAAGGAGGCAGGGACTGCACCCAGACCACTTCAATAAGATGAAGCGGTCTAGGTGCTTATAGTGTCCCTTTAAACTGTCTCTAGTGGCTGTCACACTGACCGCCATTAGGGGCACTTTTGAAAAATAGAGGAGTAATTTATTAAATCTGATAGGTGCAGCGCAGCATTTTGCTCATGCGCACTAGCCTCACAATCTTTTTCTAAAGAGGCAAAGTTTCCCCCAGGAGACTAATACAAATAGCAAAACTTGACAGGGTATAGAAGTGCATCACAAATTAAGTTGTCCTGACAGGAAGGTGTTTAATTGCAGTAGATTGAAAACTGAATTGCGAAATGTTGCAGTTTATAAGGGCAGATGGAATAGAATGTCTGCCAGGATGAAAACATCCCAAAAAGTTCTGGTTTAAAGACTGAAAATTTATATTATTAAGCCATGCAAGTGACATGTTAGCTGGCACTGTCTGGGGCACAGTTCTGGGCATAATCAAGTCTGTCTGATTGTATTGGTATACAGCATTTGAGTATGTTATTATGCGCAGTCTAGAACAGCCATGTTCTTTTGCTGGTTTGACCTGGAGAACTTCCAAGACTGTAAAAGCCTGCCTGGTATCTACCATATATATATATTCATCACAGATGGTGAAGTAATTTCACAGACTCCAAAGTTTATGCATCAATGCGTTTCCATTTAAAGGTATCACAACCTACAAAATAAAACAACTTTATGTGCTTTTTTTTTTTTATTTAACTTCCTGGGCAATAAAGAAAGGCAAATGAGTGTGATGTCTGCAAAAAACATTGGGCATGAGTAAAGTATAGATTATACTAATCCTTAATGTACTAACGAATATGTATTCCGGCATATCAATCTGTTTTTATTAATCCTTTTCCAAAAAAGTGAAAAATTATGGGAATTCAAGACATATTTCAAATTTAAGGCAAACATAGTTGAATTGGAAAAATTCAGAAAAATCAGATATGTTTTCAATTCAGCTATTTTGGTCTATTATTTAGTAAATAACCTTGCTGACACTTTGTTGAGGTTATTCTGTAAAAGGGAGAATTATTAGGAATAGCGAATTTTACATTTTAGGCAAATTCTCCAACTCAGTTACTTAAATTTGAAATTCAGTTTGCATTACCATCAATTCACACTTTAGTGAATAATGTATGTAATAAAAAAACAAAATCTAATCAACAACACATTTTGAATATAGCAAAAACAAAAAACAATAGAAAATGAAATCTGCAAGCACATCGTTAAAGCATAAGATTCCATGTGGCAATGAGCTTAGAATTGCATCCAGCACCTAAAGTGTTATGTGACAAATGGGTGACAAATGCAGCAAAGCTAATGAATAGCACAACTTCATCTCCATTCACCAGCATTTATCCCTCACACAGGGAGACAAAACCTACCATGTCTCAAGAGTTCAGTTGGCTGGAGAGAGCAGCCACCCAGGGGCCACAGAGACCCAGTCCTCACCAGGAACCTGTGGTCCTCATTCCCTTAGAATCCTATAAGAGTTCCATCAGCTGGTAGTAATGTATCCATTCACATGGCTCTGTTTTCTTTTCCTCTCAAAGCCATCCAGATGCTTTCAATCTGCAGTCATGTGGATGTGCTTGGAAGTAGTGTTTTTTGTAAAGGGTTTTGTGCTTATTTTACCTAAAATTCTGTGCAGTCTTCTTCCCTTCACCTTTAAGCTACTGTTCTTTAAAATCATACCACTGTCAGCCAAGGCTTCTTTTTAATAGACCCTCCTTGGGCTACATGTGTTTTTTCAGTATATGTCTAATTGAATGCAGCCTTTGCAGTGTGTCACTCACAGTCCTTCCACGATACACAGTAGTATAAAGCAAACTTCTAAACTCAGCCTAAGCCCTCCCCCTAGCAGGAGAAGGAGAGGGTGGGATTTTTAAGGTGAGGCAGAGGAGGGGGCTGGGGGGATGTTTCAAAGGATGGGGAGGGGATGTCTGGCACAGAAAAATAGGAGAGAGTCTTTCATTTGTTCTATGTACTTTTTCAAAAAATAGTTTTTTTTTCCCTTCTCTTTTAGAAGAGCATAATACATTTTTGTTGTTGTTTTTTTTAAACAGCAGTTTTATAACAATTGCCTTTTGCGATAGTCGTAATAATTATTCTAGTGCCCTGTTAAATTATCACTACATTCTATTTTAATTTGTATTTTGGGCAAAGTTTTTCAGTAGTGTACAGATGCATGTACACATAAGCATTCATCTTGATGCTGTTTATACAAAAGTTATCTTCATGTGTTCAGATAGTTCTTGTGTTCATGTGTAGAGGTGTTTACATAAAACTTTTTGTCTTGTATAAAGCGTAGATGTTTGTTATCCTTATGTGTACTACATTCATGTTTAGAGGCGTGCACATATCGGTTTTTGTCTTGATGCACATTTTGTCTTTGCATCAAGACCAAAAGTTATTGTATACACTTTTATGGTGGATATGTGTACACAAACGTTTTATTTTCAAACATAGATGTATGTGCAGCTTGTTTTTTCCTGAGATATGCAGTTACTCATGGCAACTGGATTGCTCAGTGATGAAGGGTTTCATTATTATAAGTAGGGGGTTTAAAACACTATTGGTAGTGGGGTCATGGGGGCATTGTCAACTCAACACTTACCCTCAAGCAATGTTCCCTCTATTTTTCTTAGTTGGTGTGTACAGAAATTTTCTCTTTTGCTAAATGTTTGTGTGTACTGCATTTTTGTGCGAATTTAAATCTGAAGTTGTTTCTTGATAAGTTTGGGACAGCCTCTCTCTCATGGTTACTAACACTACCAACTTCACTACAGTAAATCGCATAAACAAAAAGAAAATACATTTTATGTAGCCAAATGATAATATTGGTGGCTTGTTGATGACTGTATTTGGGCAAGCATGTTAACTTTGGCAGGAACAATGAATGTAGTCCAAGAAATGGTGATATATACTTCATAAATGCTTCTCACACATAAATCAAATTCAGCTGACAAAATTATAGCAAACATTGTATGGAGCGGAAGCCAATGAATTTGCAAACGGAGCTCTTTGTCCAATAAATGGTTGATATATACACTAATGTTTTTTAAACTTAAAATGTGAATCTTTATATAATGGAATGTGTCCAAAGTCCACAGGAGGTCCAGGAGGTCCCTAGCAGGAGAAGGAGAGGGTGGGATTTTTATGGTGAGGCAAAGGAGAGGGCTAGGGGGATGTTTCAAAGGATGGGGAGGGGTGTCTGGCACAGAAAAATAGGAGAGAGTCTTTCATTTGTTCTATGTACTTCTTCCAAAAAATAGTATTTTTTCCTTCTCTTTTAGAACAGCAGAATACAGTTTAAAAAAAAAAACAGCAGTTTTATAACAATTGCCTTCTGCGCTAGTTGTAATAATTATTCTAGTGCCCTGTTAAATTATCACTACATTTTATTTTAATTTGTATTTTGGGCAAAGTTGTTCAGTAGTGTACAGATGCATGTACACATAAGCATTCATCTTGATGCTTTTTATACAAACGTTATCTTCATGTGTTCATAGTTCTTGTGTTCATGTACAGAGGTGTTTACATAAAACATTTTGTCTTATATTTGTCGTATAAAAGTGCGTAGATCTTTGTTATCCTTATGTGTATTACGTTCATGTTTAGAGGCGTGCACATATCAGTTTTTGTCTTGATGCACATTTTGTCTTTGTATCAAGACAAAAAGTTATTGTATACACTTTTATGGTAGATATGTGTACACAAGTATGTCCTGGGTCCACAAAACATTGCATTGATACATTCGGGTACAATAAAATACAAAAACAATATTAATACACAATATATACAAAATTTAACATAGAACAGGTATGAAATATATAATCAACCATAACATGTGCATTCTGTTTTGAGGTATGTAGAGAGGGATCTCTTAAAGGACTTTAGGCTTGGGGAAGATTTGAAAGTGTGCAGGAGGTCGTTCCGTAATTGTGGTGCTCTATAGGAAAAGGAGGATCGGACTGCTTTCTTTTTGCATGAGGACACCCAGAGTCAGATTTTTCCCCACAGTAAAAACATTGATTCAATGCTTTCCTATGGTGAGGTCTAATGCGCACACGTCATCTGCCGTGCATGTGCATTAGCGCCCGCTTGTCGCTGGCCGTCAGAGGGGGTGGAGCATCATCCCTGCAATGAGGGATAGCAGCGCTGGGATAAGGTAAGTAAAAAAAGGGTTTTTAACTCTTTATTTACTGGAAATGGGGGGCGGCAGGGGAAGCGATAGTGCCAGGTATACAGCTTTGTAGTTTTCCACCAGCCTGTTCCTCCTTGCCAGAAAGGGAGGGATTTCATGTCACAGACGATCTGAACGAATTGACTGTCTGGCACCAGCATGCTGTTCTTTCAGATACGAATTATTCACATAATTGACATTAGCCAGCCAGGAAATCTATTCTTGGCAGGCTAGTGATGCTGCCGGAGGTGGAGTTACAACTCTGTGAGCGAAGGGGTTAATCACTGTATGTGACTACTAAAATCACTAAAGTGATCATGGTGTTTGGAGTAACCCTTTTAGTGAATAAGTGCATATTTAAAGCCCATAAAAAAGTTAAACCATTAGATACTGCTTTATACAATTACCAAGGGTTAAAGGAAAACTATAGGGTCAGAAACACAAATGTATGTTCCTGACCCTATAGTGTTAAAACCACCTTTAAGGTTGCTTGACCCCTTAACTCCTTTAAAAAAGGTTAAAAACCTTCCTTATTTTCCAGGTTTCAAGGAGGCCCCACCTTCTATCCACCTCTATGGCTGACATCATCAGATTTGATCATCTCAACCAATCCAATGCTTTCCCAGCATGATTGGCTGAGATTGTCGAGGAGGTGGAGCATCTCCTCCTGAATTAATGCATCTCTATGGGGAAAGTTCATGCAGACGCTGAATGGCAGTGCTACACACTGCACCACTGACCCAGGAAGCATCTCTAGTAGCCAACTTAGGGGTGACCACTGAAAGTGCCACTAGGCTTTAATGTAAACAGGGCCTTTTCTATTAATGTAAACAGGGCCTGCAGGGAATGATTATACTCACCAGAACAAATACATTAAGCTGTAGTTGTTCTGGTGACTATAGTGTCCCTTTAATCCATTTATTTATTTATTTATTTGACAGAGTGTGAGTAGGGAGGCTAGAAGTTGAGACTGCAGAACGTTGCTGATGCTCTGAATGACAGCAATACTCCTTGATGATCACATGTCTGGAAATGAATGTAAATGGCTGATACTAGAGTGTTCAGTATCAGTATTCAAAAGGAGATTACAGCATGCCATAATCTACAAACAATAAATGCCAGGGTGGCCACCAGTATTTTTATTTTGTGACTGCCTCTGCACATGAGTTGTGATGAATATGGTTAAAACTCAATGTAGAACTTCCGATTGTTCCGATTTTGGAGTGACAGTCTCTATTTTGGGCCCAAATCCCTATTTCCCTTGTTTGAGTGAGTGTATAACAGAGCTTCAAAGCTTCCAAGCAATTATATTCATGGAAAGGGTAATTAAATGGAGTAGAAACTTTGCATTGTGTACAATTGACAGGGAATGGGGTGCTCACTTATTATGAGGGCAGCAGAAGAGAAGCACATATCCCTTGTGTCCTGTTCCTTTCTTCTTTTTTTTTCTATCTTTAATTTTTGCAAAGGTAACTAACTTCAGCAGCTCCTATAAAAGATACCAGGCACATCTTCAGATGCTCCTGCTCTGCAATGGTATAACCAGGAGGAGAGCCTTGTCTGAGTTCCAGTCTCATCCGGCAAAGGGGACTACCTGTCAGGGACCAGACTGCCCCTGGTGTGATTTTGTTGATTATATGTTAAAGGACCTGTCTGATAGCCCAGGCAGAAATTCCAAAGCATTTAATTTGCAAGCCCTGTGTTTCACCCTGTAACTTTCCCAAACCTTATCAAACCTGTACATGAGAGGGATACTATTGTACTCATGAGACATTGCTGAACACAAATATGAGTGTATTAGAGCAGTAAAAATAATAATGACAATGATATAATCAGTGACAGGGTAATTTTGTGTAAAAATGCCACAAAAAAAAAACACCAATTTTGGCCAGGGTTTGAGACGAAGTGGTTACTAAAAAAGGCTGGACATACCCTTATTTTGAATACCCTTGGTTGTCTACTTTTGCAAATGGTATGCAATGATGCCAATTTCATTCCTGGGCTACCATATGGGACCAGCAAACAAATCTGGCAAATTTAAATGTGTAAAAACTGAAAAGGGGGAAGTCCTGTATTTGACCATGTAATCTTAAAAAACTCCATACAACCTGTACTATTGTACTCATGAAAACAAATGTGTATTTTATTGCAGTAAACAGTTTTATGACATTCACAGGTAAAATGCCATGTAGAACATGAAAAATAACAAAATATCTTAATGTCTCTTTTTTAGATTGTATTCATATTGTGTTGTGTTTCATATTGAAATATTTGCAAACTGTGAAATGAAAGCCCTGTTTCTAATAAGTGTGGGTGCACTTAACTATGAAAGAGAGAAATTGTGGTTGAACAGACATACTGATTAAATTCTAGGTTTTGTTTTGTACAGAACTTGTACAATTGCCTCCGCCCTGTCCGGGTTTAATGTAATAACACGAAAAATACCACAATATCTTAATGTCTTTTTTAGATTGTATTCATATTATGTTGTGTTTCATATTGAAATATTTGCGAAATGTAAAATGAAAGCCCTGTTTCTAATAAGTGTGGGTGCACTTAACTGTAAAGAGAGAAATTGTGACATATTGCTTACATTCTAGGTTTTGTTCTGGTTTTGTTTTGTACAGAACTTGTACAATTGCCTCCACCCTGACGGGGTTAAATGTAATAACACTGATGTGCTGTAAGTATTGGCATGACTTTTGAATTCATCTATATATGGAAAACTGTGGTGCTCACTACACACAGAATGTCAAAAAAGCATTTTTGACTTTGAATAGTTTTTTAATGAATCATCCTCCAGCTGTCGGATAACCCTTTTTTTGTTCTTCAGCAAACAAGATTAAAAAAATATTTTCTTATTCACAATAAATATGTTTTTCAGATTTTCTTCTATAGCAACACATGCAGTATAGCTTTCATTCTTTTTAAAACAATTTTATACAAAGGCAGTTTTTACTTTAAACAAGGACCTTCCATTTCTCTGGAAATAACCCGATGGAATAAAACATTTCAGATCACCAATAACTCATGTTTATATTTGTCTCCACGTGATGCTTTGCTTTCTTGTAAATGTATTTTAAAGATTTAGCAAAGAATCTTCACAAAATTCAATCGCAGCACAGTCAGTGTAAACATTGCATTGAAAGATGAGAACATTTTCTGTTTCTCCTCCTCTGTTTCTGCTCTCAGGCTGCAGGCTGACAGGTGCAAAGGGCAGAGCTTATAACAATCATTGACAACAGGGATCCAAGCTGGAGACACCCAATTGCAGGATAAAGAAGTGTGCATTTTGACATTCAATTTTATTTTTCAGACATGACAAATACATATTTTTTAAAAAGAGGAAATCAGTAAGCAAAATGGTAAAATGTTTCTAGAAAGGGATGGATCTTCTTTAAAGTGAACATGCATACCGCCCAACATGTGGCATCAGGAACTTGGGACAGTGTATGAGGGGTGTCACCAGTGACGCAAGCAGGTCACTAGCGACTCCTGAAAAAATTAGCACTCACCCACGGACAATCTGCCTGGCAGACCAGCAGCCCTTCAGGATCATGCAGAGAGCACTGCTGAAGCACTACCTGCATGGTCTTAGTTCCAGCCTCACAGCATGGGGACATCTAATGATGTGGTCACACTGTGCTGCCCAGACGCAGCACCCGGGCGTCTCCAGATGTTGGACACCAGGGAACCAAATTTGGACAGAACCCCAAAATTACTATTAGGTGTACATTAAAAGTTGTACAAACAAACATACAGGTAGTTACAATAAGACAATTTGGACTTACTACAACAAGCTCATATTCTCAGTGACATCACTTTCATGTAGACACAACATTGCTTTTTCCCCATTTAATATCTATATATCAGGGGTCTCTTTTTACTTTCTCTTTATTCTCTCCTTCTACTTCCTTTATTGCTTTTCCTTCTCTCTTTTAATTTATGTTAAGTAAACCAAGTAAACATAAAATAACAGAACTCAGCTTGCCTAAAGGAAAATAACAGAACTTAACTTCCCAAAGTTAAATATCAGCAACTCTAAATGCACACTTCTAAGTGTCCCTGCTTTCACATTGAGTGCATCAGCTCTTCTGGCGTGTTACATCATCACGCCCCCGTCCATCCTGTCAGAGATATTGTGTAGGATAGGAAATACTGTAGTGTCATGGACCAACGTCACGAAGTACCATGCCCACTGCTTATTTGTGTATTTTCACCTTGTATTCTGTGTTTCCCCATGTATCTGATATGTATTTCATGTATTTTGCCTGTTCCCTGTTCGGAAGAGCTCATATGAACGGAATGTCTTAGTCTCCCGAATGGGGACCACCGTATGTTCCCATTTAGAATGGTCATTAGAACATTCTAAAACCACAAAGAAATCATTAACGAATACTCCCCTGGGTGGCCGCCGGTTTGTATAGCCGAACTCCAACCAGAGGAGGCATTCGTATGCCAAACAGGCCTGCCCGCACTGTCTTAGGTCCCCGTATCGGGCTCACCCTACCTGCTCCTAACGGAGCTATAATTTACTTCTTTCCCTACCCGGGAGCTGCGAGGTCAGGCTCATAGCTGCCCGAGTGCGCTCTCCTCGGGCTGCCTAAGTGGAGGTAGCCCCGGAGAGAGGCGCGAGCCCCAGCGGAATCCCTGGGACTGTGAGTCAGCTTCACAACTGCAAGGATCCCACTAGCCGCCTGGAAGTCCGTGCCGACCAATAGGAGAAGGAGCGCCCATTCAAACTGGGTTTGTGCCATTCTCTTGATGGGTCGGCATGAGGGTGCGCTGATTGGTCACTGCGGGGCGCAGGCGACCAATCAGAGAGGGACCATCCTTTCAAATGGGGTTTTGTGCCCTTTCTCCTGATTGGGCGGTGAAACCCCTCTCCTCCCTGAGTGCTGATTGGTGCACAGGGGTTTCGCGCCCGTTCTCCTGATTTGGCGGAGAAACCCCTCTCCTCCTTGAGCGCTGATTGGCGCTAATTGGTTTTGTGCCTTTGAGCTGTATAGGCGCGAAGTTTGAATTTGCCGGACTAAACCAAGCAACCCCCTGGAACTACTTTCAGGGATGTACAGGGCCTCGAGCCCAGACTTTGTGCAATGGTTTCTTGGGCTCTGTACATCCGATAGCCCCGCTATTTGCAGGGATCCCAGCTAGGACCCGGGGCTATCGAGTGATGCATGTTTTTTTATGTGTGACCCCCTTACCTCTCCGGGGCACGGAGTTCCTAAGTTTTCCCCCCTGTATGTGAAATGTTTTAATGTGTGTAACTGTATGTTCTGTTGGTATCTCCCAGGGTGGGAGATGGCTATCTGTAACCAAGCCCCCTCCTGCCTTGGTAAGGGAAGTGTATTGAACTGAATGCAGACCCCCTGCGGTGGTCTGTGCATAAAACCTGTATGTTTCAATAAAGATTGTCAGAGTTGTACCTCCAGAACTAGGTCTTGTCTAGTTACTAGGGGGGGGGGGGGAAGGGTTAATCCCTGGGCCAGCTTGTCGCAGCTGGTGGAAGATGCAGCGGGGAAAGTACTTGTAAGGACTGAGAGCCAGTTCCCCTATCGGTTCCCCTGTTCCAGCTAGGAAGCGGTCCCTGTAACGGAAGTAACCGATCATGTTGCCAGAGGGGTCCGTTACATGTGGGATAAAACCAATATATGCATAATGGCAAAAACGCAATTTAGCTAATATGCCATGAAGTGCTTAAAATGAAAAAAAACAAGATGTTTTTCTCAAAGTTTTGCCTTGTCAGTTTAAAGAAGCAGACAGTGAGTAAATACATCGGTGTCAACAAAAATACGAGCAAAAATAAGACAAGTATTTGTTAATTAAAAGTATTTATTCAGCAAACACACATACATATTGCTATAAGGTATATAATTAAGTTTAGTTATATACAAAATAGTAATACAGTGTGATATATTCTTAGTTAGCAATATATACATACATACATACATACATACACACACACACAAAGATATAATTACCTATACATAGATTAAGTATGACAAAATTTGTTTGAGAACCAAAGTGCAAATTACATAGTTACATAGCTGAAAAGAGACTTGCGTCCATCAAGTTCAGCCTTCCTCACATTTGTTTTTTTGCTGTTGATCCAAAAGAAGGCAAAAAACCCAGTTTGAAGCACAATTTTCCAACAAGCTAGGAAAAAAAATCCTTCTTGACCCCAGAATGGCAGTCAGATTTATCCTTGGATCAAGAAGTTATTACCCTACATTGAAAGATTATATCCTTGAATATTCTGTTTTTGCAAGTATGCATCTAGTAGCTGTTTGAACATCTGTATGGACTCTGATAAAACCACTTCTTCAGGCAGCGAATTCCACATCCTGATTGTTCTTACAGTAAAAAACCTTTCCTTTGCCTTAGACGAAATCTTCTTTCTTCCAGTCTAAACGCATGGCTTCGTGTCCTATGTAAAGTCCGGTTTGTGAATAGATTTCCACACAATGGTTTGTATTGGCCCCAAATATATTTGTATAATGTTATCATATCCCCTCTCAGGTGACGTTTTTCTAAACTAAATAGGTTTAAATGTGTTAACCTTTCTTCATAGCTGATATGTTCCATTCCTTTTATTAATTTTGTAGCCCGCCTCGGCACTTTTTTTAGTGCCATAATATCCTTCTTTAGAATAGGTGCCCAAAATTGCACAGCATATTCAATATGTGGTCTTACCAGTGATTTATAAAGAGGCAAAATGATATTCTCGTCCCGAGAATGAATGCCCTTTTTCATGCATGACATTACCTTACTGGCCTTGGCCACTGCTGATTGACAGTGCACATTGTTGCATAGTTTGTTGTCTATAACAATTCCCAAGTCCTTTTTGTGTGTTGTTATCTCTAATTCACTTCCATTAAGGGTATACATTGCTTGTGTATTCTGTGCATAAGTGCATAACTTTGCATTTTTCAACATTAAATTTAATCTGCCATTTGAGTGCCCAGTCCTCCAGTCTATCTAAATCCCTCTGCAGCAAAGTAATATCTTGCTCACATTCTATTATTTTCCAAAGTTTTGTGTCATCTGCAAACACTGAAACATGACTTTCAATGCTGTCTTCGAGATCATTTATAAACATGTTAAATAGAAGGGGTCCCAGAACAGACCCCTGAGGGACACCACTTGCCACCTCTGTCCAGCTTGAAAATTTACCATTAACGACAACTCTTTGTATTCTGTTTTTAAGCCAATGTTCTACCCAAGAACAAGCATTCTCATCTAGACCGATTTCCTTGAGTTTGAACACTAATCTTTTGTGTGGAACTGTATCAAATGCCTTGGCAAAATCCAAATAGATCACATCCACTGCAACACCCTGATCTATACTTCTACTTACTTCTTCGTAGAACGCAATCAAGTTAGTTTGACATGACCTGTGCTTCATAAAACCGTGCTGATAACCATATTCTTCTCAAGGAATTCTTGAATATTATCCCTTAATAACCTTTCAAATATTTTACCAGCCACAGAAGTTAAGCTCACAGGTCTAATTTCCAGGCAAGGATTTTTTTTTTTTTTTAAATTCTTTATTTTTGAGTGCATGAAGAATTAGACATATATGCTGGTAGTGCCACAATAGCAGATACCGGCCATTCGTGGTTGACAGATATATGGCATAGATTAAGTCTGCACAAATTTTTATATAAACAAGCTTGACTGTGGGTAAAACATTGTCAGGAAAAGCATACGAACAAATATAAAAATCGTCTCAGCATACTGACATTAAGATTAAAGGACTGCATTATCTTTGTACATTTTTGTTTTTAGTATACTATGACATGGTAGGTTAGATATGCGTAAAACTTTGAGTAACATGAAAAAGTACATTAATGCTTAAAATGTGATTTGCAGGTCTTGTGTTACACTTAATAGTAATGAATAAGAATGACAAGCTTTGCACCCAGGTTATGGACTGAGGCTTAAATCACAAAATAAAAATATAAACTGTCAATATATTAGCTTGCTTATTAAGTAAATGTTAAATATAACTTGCTGTTTAGTCATGTCTAGAGTGAACGATCATATAACGCTTAGTTAGCATAGGAGAAGATCTAGACAATTAAAATAAAAGTATAAGCCTTAGAACAAGAGAAGCTAAAACAAGCTGAGTAATCCTAGTGCTGTCTATTAGTTGATATCATGTGTCGTTAGCTAGCTTAAATCAGGCTAGGTATCGTGCTGGGTGGGCCAGTGAACTGACACATATGAAATTAATGACTCGCATGACTAAGGTGTGTAGAAGTGTGACATGCTAGATTCAGATTAACTAAAAAAAAAAAAACAACATAAACAGCGACCAAAAGGTTCTAGGAAAGTGCTTGTCAGATTAAGAATTATGAGCTAGGTTATAAATCAAAAATGCAAGAAACGACTTAATACACTAGTAGTTTGGCATGACACCCAGGCTACACATTTCAGAATTTATGGGGAGTAGGATGCCTGTATGTCCGGACTGTCTAGGCCTTATGAAACCGTGGGCAGCCATATGCATTAGTTAAGCAAACATAACAGTAGCTATGACTGAAGCATAGAAGGCAGGATAGCGTCCCTTAAATGTGGATCCTGTATGTCATGTCCCTTTTCCCCACTGAGTGCAGGGTATGATCTGGGTGTCCCTCAGGCACAGCTCAGCCGATGCCCTCCATGGGATGGGCACAGTCCCGCGAATCTGGTGAGTGCTGCAAGTTGTTGGGGCTGTGGGAAGGGGTTTTTCCGTTAGGCCATTGAATGCTCCAGCCCCTCTCACCGTCTCCCGCCTGGGTCGCAGCGGGGGCCTTTGTCTCCCCTGGAGGGATCCGCCGTCGTGTCGCTGTGAGGCGTGATTTTCGGGATCTCGGGCGGCGGTGGGACCTCCTCCTGTTGGGTCTGTAAGTTGGTGCACTTAGCCTCTTAGATCTATGCCAGCTAATAGGTCGCCGAGCCAGCTTTCTGTTCAGAGGTTGCGCCTTGAGAGCGGGTGTAATCAGACGTCGACTCCTTGCCTCCACTCTCCTCCAGAACCGCTGGCAGATCTGATCAAATGCCTTTAGGAATTTGGTTTCCCAGTCACGGGTAGCCGACCCCTCACCACTCAGAGCGAGATTTTCAGCGGCCATCTTGAGCCTCGTGGGATCTGTTGTCGTTAGGTAAGTTTTGCTTGTCACATTATGGACCGGGATAACCCCCGCCGGTCTGTGGGGGGGGAAACGGGTACCTTTCTCGGGCGTCCCTGTTAATTGCCGCGGCGGGAGAGCGGCCGTCTCTCCCACTCTAGCCAGGCTTGCAGGCCGCAGATGTCGCGTGTGTGAGGCTGATCCGAAAAGCATTATGTTTGGCGTTAACGGGTAGCTTGCGTTGTCCCCTGGTGTCCGGTGCTGGTTTCAGGTCAGTAAGTGCTTGTTTTAGTCGAGAATTAGTAAGGAAACCGCCACCCAGAGCAGGAGCAACGGTAAGGTGCGACTGCTTCGCTCCGAGATCAGGCCCCGCCCCCCCAGGCAAGGATTTTGAACCCTTTTTGAATATAGGAACCACATCTGCCTTCCTCCAATCCTCCGGAACACTTCCTGAGAGAAAAGAATCTTGAAAGATTAAAAACAGAGGTTCATTTATTTCTACACTTGGTTCCTTAAGTAAATTAAGAAAATAAAACACGGACTAAAAAGTCTTGAAATTAAACATTTCTTCTTGATTGCCCAGAAAAAGAGTTGATCCTACATATGATAATAGCTGGTAACATTCCTGTCATAAGCCAATAGCTCCACCTGCTGTTTAAAACATACAGAAATATATGTCAAAATTACATCAAAAATAAGAAGAGGAGATAGGAGGAGGACAATTTCTTGAAATCCCTTGACATCTGACAATCTAAAAGACATCTTAAAACAATCTTGAATATAACACCTGAAGAACTGCTTTCTTACTCTTTGCTCATCTGTAAACCTAACCTATCTCTACCAGGTAAAAGTTCTTTGAATTTCTATCTATACTCTATTCTTGGAAACACTTCCAACTCCAGAACTTTTAACTATCATTCACTAACTCTGAATCAATCTGCTCCAGAGACATCCAGAACATCGATCTATAAATATAAGCCTAGTGTATTCATTATAAAAATTACATAACTAAAAGTTAGCGTTTCTCTGGGTAAAAGCTGATCGGAATCCAGACTTGGGCTTCATGATAGCTCACGATCAAAATTTGCATCTCAAACTGCAGACTGTGAGACAAATTTATATCATGAAATAAAGATAGAATATCAAGAGTCACACAGATTAATATTAATCAGATAACAAATCTAGGAAAAATGTATCAGATAAGAATTGTTTTAACTAAACCTGTAAGAATTTAGTTACTGAATGGATTAATTAATCATAATTAATTACAATGTGAAAGAGCAGTGAGCTAGTTAAAATCCCATGTGAATTAAAGGCTTAAACTGACTTGTCAGCACTGAGCTGGTTAAAACTCTGTGGCTAATTGATAAAACATTGTCCGTAGAACTTTGGGTACAGATCACCTGAGTAAATAACTTACTATGGCCAGCTAGGTCTAATGAAATGGTATTTATGGTAATAGGTAAACAATCCACATGTTATTGTAAATCTAACTAAGAATAAAACTAAGATTGTATTCCTTAAGGTTCTGAAAAATCTGTTTTTAAATTATAATAATCCATATGCTGAAAACTCATATGGTTCTTTCTAATGTAACAAATAGTGACACACTATTTACTGATTGTCTCAATTGTACATGAGTAAAATATTCCATATGCTAACACTGTTGATTAAAATTGTCATGGACTAACAATCCCATCACTCTAACAGAGTTTAAAATTGCTTTACTGTGATTGTGGTACTAAAATGCGCCATATTTTGTTCAATGTTATTTAAAACTGACAAAAATAAATATTATAATTTTGATAAAAAGTTGTGATATTAGGGGGGGCGGGGCCTGACCAGCATGGCGGATGGTCGCAACTTGCAGGAGCTCTCTACCTAACAACTGTCCCGAGCGTCTTTCCGAGACTCCTGCTACTCACAACCTGCACCAAAGAACGACTTGCCTGACGTGGACGACGGCTGAAGTGTTCCGGGCCGGAAAACCGGGATGCCGCCTGTCAAAAACTTGAAGGAGTGGCTGCGGCCTAGTGGCGGCTTCGGGCGGGAGAAACGACCGATCTCCCGTCCCCTGTCTGTCCCCCTAGCAAAGCTTCAGAGAGTCCCATTCCCCCCCCCCCCTGGACCGGGGGGGATATCCCGGTCCACACCCCACTGACTGCAGAGCGGATAGCTCCTGGCAGCCCACGCCTCGAAATAGCGGAGAGTAACCCCACATACAAAATGGTGGACACACTCCCCTGCAACAGCCGAGTCCAGCGAACAAGCACAAACTGTGGTCTGGCACCACAGGAGAGCCTAGAGTCGAGACTTGATGCCATCCTGGAGGCTTTCTGGGCAAAGTTAGCAGCAAGAGAGGCAAGCCCCAAACGGGACCTCGAGGCGAAAACCCAGAGGCGGGAAGCACGAAATGGCCGCGGACTACATGGTGGCACACACTATACAGCACGCGCCACTAGAAACAACCGCCTACCTAGATCTGGGGTCACCAAACGACCAACCCGCCGGCACCGACCAAGCAAGCGGAGCATCCTACCCACACGGCAACGCAAGACCCCGACCCAGCTCCCTTCTCCTCATACAAGGAGAGACCTGGACTATGCAAGGCCCCCGGACAGCGGCTCAGAGAAGAGGACCTCAGCACGGGCCTGGGGCCAGAGAGCTCCATCACCACACCTCCAGCCAAAAATGGGAGTCGGAACCCACAGCGCTTACCCCATCACTGCAGCACTACGCACTCCTGCGGCCCCCACGATTTCCCGGCTGAAAATGGGTATTGGCTGAAGGCCGGTATACAGAACCCCCTATCTCTAAAAGAGCAAGGTACCAAGGACTCTGTCACTGTTAACCTCAAGGGCCACTGCAACAGAGACACTCAGTGTGTACACCAGTTTGGTAGATGTGCTCGCGATGAGACTCTTAAGGCACGGACTGTTTTGTTCCTAGCTGTGTTACTCAGTTAGTCATATAGCCTATTTAACGAGGGTGACAAGCTACATATGCTCGCACGTTTCAAATATGTTATAACCTGTTCATAGCTTAACCCAACTAACCAGCTCTACCAGCGCTGTACTAGCCAGAACTGCTTGAATGTTAAATTTAGACATGTCATAGGCATAGCGCACTCTGTAGTACCTTACTCGAGTTTAATGTAACTTAACAAGACAGCGAAACACTAGTACTACTGCAAATGTTCCATAAGTTGCACAGACTATTCTCTACGCTTGTCTGTAAAATGTCATAGTTACACGACACAAAACAAAAAATGAGGCATCAATATCACGGAAATGTAGACCAACAATGTTAGCACTGTAATAATCTTGTATCGTATATCTTGCTCACACGTTTCCCTGTCTTCATTCTGTACCCCATCGCAAATGCTTAATAAAAGAAAGATTGACAAAAAAAAAAAAAAGTTGTGATATTAATGTATGAAATATTAAATTCAAACAACGTGCTCTAGGTCTAAGTTAGAATAGTGAGTAACTCTTCGCTTTTAAATTAAGAATTGGAAATAGCGCCAATAAAATATCAACCCGAGTTTTTAATAAAGATTATTAACTTTAATAATTTTTATGAAAATATTATTTTTAATTAATGAAAATTAATAATAATAAATCCACATAAATATTCTCACAATCCGGATCACCTGTGCGTGATTCCTTTTAGCCAATACAGAGAGATTTAGCAAACAAAGGCATTAATGCAATGCGTATTTGGCATTTTTGTGAGATCTCTCTCGATGGCTGGATGGAGGCACATGCCTGCGCAGAGCATGTGGTTGTGCCAGAGAACGGAGGGTCGCAGATAAAACCCACCACCATCTACCATGAAAGCTTGAATTGCCCACTGGTGGGCGGTAGGGACCAGGTTGACTACCACTAGTTTAGACTAAATATTGTGTTCTTGGATAGATAAATGTAAAGTTATGAATTTTGGAATAAGGAATCCATAATCCACGTATACATTAAATGGGATAGAGTTACAGATATAATTAAATGAAAAGTACTTGGGAACAATTATAAACAGTTGGGAACAATTACAAATTTGCAACAGGATGCAATGCCGTTCTTTTTTTTGTGTGTGTGTATAAAAAGGGGTATTGCTTCACATGATAAAAATATAATTTTGCCATTTAAAAGTCAATGATAATACCCCACCTTGAATATGCTGTGCAAATTTGGGCACAGGGTTTTTTTTTTTTTAAATTCTTTATTTATTCCAGTACAAGACATCACAAGCACTACACGTACAGTAACATAGGATTCTGAATTAACAAGCGTGTACACTGTGATCATTACATGTTACAGCAGCAAAAGGAGTGAACAGGCAAGGTCTCACAAATCCCACAACCAGAGACCGCTCGTTGCATTTATGTCTCTAACTTTCCAAGTAGGTCATAACTCTATGGAAGCTTGGATATCCCGCCTGGTTTTTAATAGTATATAAAACAGTAAACAGATAACATATGATTAAAGATGGCCGCACACGTGTTGCAGAGAGAAGAAAAGGAGTAACACGACAGCTTAGTACGCAAGCGTACTATCTTTCCCATGACTCTATCATCATTCAATTGTATTTCCATTATGTGCGGTCTGGCCATAAAAATAAGGAACTAAGAGAAGGAAAAAGAGAGAAAGAATTGAGGAAGGGACCCGACAGTCCGAGGTCACAGAGAAGAGGGTAGAGAGAGAAGGGGGGGTGTATCTGAGGAGTGTTGCCCTATAAAAAGGTGTCATGGGGAGTGTGCTACCAGTTTGCCACTGTCCCCCATAGGAGTTTGTAATGTCCCTCCCCGTAGGCCAGGTCAAGGTAATGCAATACACCACCTTTCTCAAAGGTCCCTAGAGGTAAGTTTGGATGCCCTAATCCATCCTGCCTGTCTCAGTCGCTTGCAGTGCTATTTGTCCAGGGGCTCCAAATTTTATCAAATTTCTTCACTGTCCCCTGACCTGCGCCGTCAGCTTATCACTTAGGAAAGTCTTTTATTTTTTTGTTTAACCATCGCTATCGTAGGGGTTTCCCTCTGCAGCCATACCTGCGCTAGGGCTCTTCTAGCTGCCAGATTTATCTTTTGGACAAGGGTTTGTTCAGTTTTTGTCCAACCGTCCATGGATCTGGACAACAGAAACACCCATGGGTCTAGCTTCACCTCTCTACCGAGAACTTCTCGCTGCAAAGCAGCAATCCGTTTCCAATAGGTCTGTGCCTTCAGACATTCCCACCACATGTGTATGTATGTACCCTTGTGACCGCAGCCTCTCCAACACAGGTCCGTCGGGTTTTTACCCATTCAGTACAATGTCACTGGGGTGGTGTACCACCAAAATAATGTCTTATAGGATTGTTCCTGCAAGGAGACGCACACTGAAGATTTAGCTGCAGCCTCCCAGATATCTTGCCATTATAGTCCCTCCAAAACCTCAAGATCTGCTTCCCACTGATTTGTATATGTGATATCTCCCCAATCTAGTGTGTGTGCGCTCAGGGGAGAATACAACCAGGAAATTAGGCCATTTGGGAATTGTTCCTTCTTGCACATCCTTTCGAAAAATGTTAATTGTGTCAGTGCGGCTGTTTTGATCCGGGGGTCTCGGGCAAAATCTCTAAGCTGCAGATACCGGAAGTAATCAAAGGGAGCCCTGCTTTTACAGACAGGCCTGACGGGAGTAGCGGACCGACCTAGAAGCTAGCACAGGTAACGGTTGCCATAGGCAGGCTGACGCTAACCGACACCTCTAACCAGACACTCCGAGAGAGCACAGATGGGACTGGGACAGGCACGGCCAAGCCGCGCGAAAATAGCTGTTCCACAAACATCATGAAACAGAGTGTTAACCAAACCAGGGGTAGTAAAGGTTTTCCTATGAGCTGCCGTTCCAGAGACCTGAAACGTCTAGATATGTCGAATATAATAGCATCCTACTGAGATCGGTCTGTCTCTCTATTAACATTTTACTTATGGAAATCACTTGAGGCCTGCGAGCCAAAATTAAGAACAGACGATAAACGGGCCTGCGTGCCCATGTATACATATGTGAGCTAGAGACCTGCGTGTCTCCATGTTAAATTTCTACGTTTGACAATACTTATTCCAAAAATAATAAAAATTATATTTACAAAAAAAAAAAAAGGGAGCCCTGCTTTTAAGTGCGTCAAACGTGATAAAGGAGCCGTTTTCAAACATTTTGCACAGTCTTTACAGTCCCGTGTTCTCAATACCTTTGAAATCTCGGGGACAGATGCCCGGGAGAAATGCTTTGTTTCTTAAGAAAGGGGTCATGGGCGACAGATCGGAGGTCAGTCCGTATTTAAGAGCGGCGGCATCCCAAACTTTAAGGGAGTTGCGTATCGCTGGGCATACCACTTGATCAATTGGTCTTTGTTCCTTAGGAGTCCACATAAGGAACTGTGGCATGTCTGGGCCCATCTATTCGTATGTGATAGGTCCTCCCTATAGACGCTGCGTCGTCTTCCGTCATACCTATGGGGATTGCGCTTGATTTGTGTAAATTAACTTTATAGCCAGCCACCTCGCTGTATTCCGTCAGAATCCCAGTCAGAGCTGCCATAGAGGCTCTCGGATCTGTTAACGTCAGCAATACGTCGTCGGCGAAACCCGAGATAACATATTGCGTGTCCCCCACATGTAGGAAATTGGCATTCCGTGAAATCTTTGTTTGTCACATATCAGTTTTCTTAACAATCGAATCAAGTATCTTGCAGTTTAACTTATGTTTATAAAAACATAACACATCATCCGGAAATAACAAATGTCATTAACAGTCTTTGTCCAATACATAGCAATGTTCCAGTTGTTATCCATATTTGATGTTAAAGGTATTGGCCACGAATTCTAAACTACAATTAGTTTTATGGGTTTAAAATTCAGTTACAGAGGGGAGTATACATAAGATTGCCTTACTTTAAAATAAGTGGCTATCTTAGAAAAGGGGGAAGTTACTTAGCATCATTTGAAATCTATGATTAAAGTCATACGTTATATTTGGCGGCAAGATATGTAAGACAAAGAACTTCTATATACATGATGTAATGAATAATTGCCTGTAGAAATGTGAGTCTTCAAAGGAATTCAGGCTTTCAAGGCTAGGTCAAAGGTTACTATAAACAAGCCCTTTAACATCACTCTTAAAGTGAACCAGATGTGGTCTCCATTCCTATACAATGAAAGTCTGTAATACTCTATAGGCCAAGGTATGGCTTCTCAATTTCAGTGTTCTGGAAGCAATCTGAATAAAACTTATAATATTTATATCAACACGTTAAATACATTTAAAGTACATAAAAACTATTTTTCACCACAGAGATACCCTTAACATCTGGGGCTTCCCGTATAGCTTGCATGAGGGGTTCCAGCGAAAGTACAAACAGCAACGGTGAGAGAGGGCAACCTTGTCTCGTACCATTACTCAGATGGAATGGTACGATTCGCGCTCCTGAAATCTGAATCTGCGCCCTGACGTTTGAGTACATAGCCTGAACAGTTTTAACGAGCTTGGCCGGCAAGCCGAAGTGGTGCAATACTTCAAATAAATATGTCCATTTCACTCTGTCGGATGCCTTTTCGGCATCCAGTGACAGCATCAGTGTCGGGGTACCCTTCGTAGCCTGTCTCCCTATAAGGTCTATATTGCGTCTCGTGTTTTCAGTTGTCTTCCCGGTACAAAGCCCACCTGATCCGGGTGAATCATACCTGTAAGGATCGGATTCAATCTGCCCGCTAGTACTTTAGCTAAAATTTTGGAATCGTGATTAGAGAAATAGGGCGAAAATTCTCCGGAGCTGAGTCATCTTTGCCAGGGTAGTAGAACGATATTTGCCAAGGACATATCCCTATCCGGCGTCCCCCCGTCCAAGTCGTTGAAACAGGGTTCCATGTGAGGCAGAAGTTCTTCTCGGAAGGTTTTATAATAGCTTCCATCAAAGCCATCAGGTCCAGGTGCTTTATTGCTTTTCAAGGCGGATATTGCCGCATCTATTTCATCAGCCGTGATAAGAGTTCCCAGGGCTGCCGAGGCCGCCGCATCTAGCTTGGGGAGATGTAGCCGAGAGAGGAATGCTCGTATCCCATCCAATTCCCGTCTTGGGTCCATGGTTCCGTCCATCGAGTGGTTATAGAGTTTGGTATAATATTCCGTAAACACCTTGGCTATCTCTGTGGGGTTCGTCTGGTAGTCGCCTGCTGCATTCTTGATCCTCATAATGTGTGTGCCCCGTTGCCGCGGTCTAAGAGATCTCGCTAACAAGGTATCCATCTTGTTCGCCTTTTCGTAGAAGGTTCGTTTTGACCATATTATAGCTCTCACGGTGTCATCTAGGAGCATTTCCCGAATAGAGATCCGTACGTTCTGCACCAACGTCAAATTAGCAGGTGTAGGGTCCGACTTATGCTGTTGTTCCACCGTTTTTAAAGCTTCTAGTAATGATGATAAAAGTTGAGACTTACGTTGTTTCTTCAGTGTCGCTTCTCTAATCAGTATACCCCTAATGACAGTCTTATGGGCTGCCCACACCGTAGCTTTCGAGACCCCCGACTCTGCCTCCCTGGCAAAATATTCCTTAAGTTCCGTACGAATGGTCTCAGCGATTTCTGGGTCTTGGAGTAGGGATTTATTTAGCCGCCATGTCCAAGGGGACGCCGCGCTCAGCTTGTCCAAAGTAAGGGAGACATCCGCGTGATCCGACCAGGTTATGGATACCACCCTGGATTCAGATACCTTGGGAACAGTTAGGGAATTTACTAGAAAAAGGTTGATTCTTGAATACGTATCGTGTGGTGGCGAATAAAATGTATAGTCGTTATCGTCCAGGGGTTGAGCCCTCCATATGTCTATCAGACCTGATTGTTGCATGAATGTGTGCAATAATTTATCTTGCCCACCCCTTCTGTGCGATCGTGGGACTCCCCTACATGGCCCCCTATCCATTGCCGGGGATGGTGCTGCATTAAAATCCCCCCCTACAATAACTATGCCGTGTGGTAGCGAGTTTACTATGTGAGTCAGCTCCGTCCAGAATTCTCTGGATGGATCATTAGGAGCGTATAGATTAAGGATATGTATAGTGTGAGAATGCAAGGACCCTGACACCAATACGTAGTGTCCACCCGGATCCGCACTAACCTTGCTGACCCTGATTGGGCATCTATGATGTATGAGGATAGCTACTCCATTCCTCTTATTGAGAGCTCTAGCTTCATATGAGGTTCGGAATATATGGTCTTTAAGGGCAAACTTTGCTGATTTCGACAAGTGCGTCTCCTGCAGGAAGGCTATGTCTGGATTCATGCGTTTTAGTTCCTTAAACATGAGCCGTTTCTAGGGGCGTTTAGGCCCTTAACATTAAGGGATAAGTTTCACAGGCATGTCTTATCCTGTAAGATATCGCTATATTTAAACATACCGTCATATCTGTTTGTAGTCATAATGCTCAGAGCGCCCCCCGACTCCCCCCCCAGAGGAGAAATATGAGGAATAGGGGTAATAGGGAAGAAAGGTAGAAAGAGTTTAGAGGAGAAGAGAAGAATTAAACAGAACACTTTGCACAAGAATCGCCTGGTCTTACCTGTAGCCAGGCGTAATTGGGGTAAATGTCCTGTCACCCCCAGAACGTCCAAAGAGCCCTGGGATGTTAGGGACATGGACCAGCCAATAAAGGCACTACTTGAGTGCCAACTGTAGCTTAATACGAAAAAACACATTGTACCCTGCACAACTACTATTAAGGGCAGCCATATAAGATTTTACGGATCAGGACCCCTAATAGCTGGGGATAGACTGCCATGTACAGTTCACTATATACGCTATATTCACTATATTCCCCCTCTTTTTAAATTTTTTTTTTTCTTTTTTTAAAAACAAAATAAAGTGAGTCTAGGAACAGGGAATAGAATATCTGTCACAAATACACATATACATAATAAGCAAACATATAAAGAGTAAGGCAACGTATATGAATGAATAGGGTTTGACAGCCACCGGTGTGGAGGGGTGTCCCCTGGGGCCAGTCTGCATACTAAGGCTGGTTATATGAGAGCCAAGGGGTAGGAGGGGGAAGGCCACACCACGCCATCCTACCGAAGGAGTCCTAGTTGCTATTGTTTGGCCCCGGCCCTGGTACCCCCTCCCCCTCGTGGACGAAAGAGCGAACCCCAACTACCGGGCCCTCCGCCGCATCCACCCCCCCCCCCCGCCACGCTCCGCTCGTGGATCCGACTAAAAGGGATTCCGCCATGCATCCCCCCCTCTCCAGGTATCTAGCTGGCTAGGTGAGGAGCTCAGCTCAGGGCCGAACCGTCATGGCGAGCTTAAACATTCCCCCCCCCCTCCTAACGACAGTTACAACGCTACAACTCAGGTTCCCCCCTATCCCAATTTTCCCAACAACTATGCAAACAAAAATCAAAGCATGAAAGTGATACAAAAATATATACAGTGTGCTGCATACTTGTAGCCATAAACATCCACCCCTCCCCCCCCATAAGTGCGGAGTCCAAAGGGGGTTTCCCAAGGGGGGGTCGATGCCTCAAAGCGAGGGATCTCCATAACCCACCTCGTAGCGCCCTTGGGGCGAAAAAGTGACCGCCGGTCCCGATCCCCCCTCATTCCTGAAACACCGCAACCCCCCCAAAAAAAAGACAATACCACCCTAACCCGCTGCACACAAGTGGAAGAGAGAGGGAGCGAAACTTAAACAAAAATGGAAAGCATCGGCAAAACAGCCCTAACCCGCCCAACAAGGGGTGAAGACCCCCCAAATACCCGCCAGGGCCCGAGAGCATTCCGTGCAGCTCCAACGGCTGCTCCTATTCTGAACACTCCATGAGGTGCGCCCCGGTGGGAAACAGTCCCCGGAGCCAGCCATCCCATCCGCACCCTACGTACCCCCGCCAGGAGTGACAGCAACCAAGATCTCCCGCCCGCCGACCACCGATGGATCCGGGTCAGCCATCCTCAATGGGACTCATTCTCCTGCCGCATACCACTCGCGAGGGAGAGGACAAAGTTCCTCCGCGGCCGGGGGAAGCTCCGTCATCTCGACCGGGTCCTGTATACCCAGACTCATCAGGAATTTCACAGGGTCTCCATCAGCGTAGAGGGTTTTAGTGCGTCCATCTTTGAACGCCAGCAACCAGAACGGAAAGTCCCAGGTGTACTTCACGCCATGTTTCTGCAGGAGTCCCATCACCGGGCGCCACAGCCTCAGTTTTTGGAGGGTAGCAGGTGTCAGGTCTTGAAATAAGGCAAGTTCCTCTCCGCCATACCTGATCGGGCCTTCCCTGCTACGCTTCACGAGGGCTTCCTTCGACCGGTAAAAGAGAAATTTGATGATAACGTCCCTCGGGCGGGTATCATTTGCTCGTTTCGCCCTGAGAGCTCTGTGCGCTCTCTCTATGTGCCATTGGTGATCCGGCACATCGGGTAGCAATGGCTTGAGGATCTTGGTTACCACTTCCATCAGCGGTCCTTCTCCTTCCTGTTCAGGTAAACCCCGAAGCCTGATATTATTCCGCCGGGATCTCTTCCCAAGGTCATCCAGGGCAGACTCCACAGTGGTTAATCTGGAGGACAGCCGGTTTATCTGGGCTGTAGCGGCATTGTGGGCCACGGCCGTGGACTCCACACGCTGCTCGAGCACCGCCGTCCTCACGCCCAAGGCCTGGATTTCAGCCTTAAAGGGAAACTCCAGTGCCAGGAAAACAATCCGTTTTCCTGGCACTGGAGGGTCCCTCTCCCTCCCACCCCCCAATCCCCAGTTGCTGAAGGGGTGAAAACCCCTTCAGTGACTTACCAGGGGCAGCGACAGGTCCCACGTCGCTGCTTCCTCCTCCCCCGCCGCTCCTCCTTCTGGTTACGTCGGCCGGTGGGCGAGACTGATCTCGCCCGCCGGCCGAGGAGACCTAATGCGCATGCGCGGCAATGCCGCGCATGCGCATTAGCGCACCCCATAGGAAAGCATTGAAAATGAATTTCAATGCTTCCCTATGGGGAATAGAGCGACGCTGGAGGTCCTCACACAGCGTGAGGACGTCCAGCGACGCTCTAGCACAGAAAACCTGTGCTATGAAGCAGGAAGTGTCCTCTAGTGGCTGTCTAATAGACAGCCACTAGGGGAGGACTTAACCCTGCAAGGTAAATATTGCAGTTTTAAAAAAACTGCAATAATTACACTTGCAGGGTTAAGGGTAGTGGGAGTTGGCACCCAGACCACTCCAATGAGCTGAAGTGGTCTGGGTGCCTGGAGTGTCCCTTTAACCTCATGAGTGTTCCTGGTAATTTCGGCAGCTAAATAACTTCGGACCCCCGCTAATTTTGCCAGGATCTGTGCAGTGTTAGCCTCCGAGACTTCCGAGGCCACCGCCGCGCCTGGGCTAAGAGGTGAGCGTGGTGCCATCGGGCTCTCCCGTCCGCCATCTTGGGTGCTTGATCGCATGGCGTGGGAGACCGCGAACAAATCAGACACCGTGGCACCCTGATCCGCTGGCTTTTTGGGCTGCTTTTTCGGGGCCTGCTTGTCCATGTCGACTCCCCCGTGCGTTACCTCGTTCAGGTCAGTGTTTTTATGCTGTAGTTTGCTTTTGGCCTCGTGGTCCTAGCGGAGCTTCACTTGGACACGTCCATCTTGCTCCGGCTGCAGACCACGACCCTTGGGGCACTGGTTTTAAAGAAGGATATTGCAAACTAGAAAAAGGGCAGAAGAGAGCTACGCAACTAGTAGGGAGGATGGAAAACATTAGTTATGAAGAAATGCTAGAAAAGCTGGAATTGTTTTCTTTAGAACATTCCTTTTAAAAAAGACCTAGATGCTTTTTGGCATAAACAAAATGATCATATATAGATATAATTGATATCTATTTAAACAGGTTGTTGATCCAAGGAAATATCTGATTGCATTAAGAAGGATTTTTTAGCTTTTTGTGGAAATGGAAACAATTGCGTTTTTTGCTTTCTTTTGCATAACACAATGGACTTTAGGATTTAACTTGATGGACTTCAGTCTTTTTTCAACCTAGATCACTATGCAACGGTGACGGACTGCCTGGCACTCTGACCGAGTACCTCTACCAATCGATGCTCCTAGTGCTTGCCGAGGACTCCAAGCACTCCTCCAGACACCATAAGCACTACAGACCCCAGTTCCAGCGATGTAGCTGCATCTGGGTCTCGCCGTCCTTCACCCACCCTGGACCCAAGACCAGGAACCAGCTTCCAGTGGGCAGACCTCTCCTACTCCAGAGAGCGTAGCAGGAACAAGCTCTTACAAGAGCTTATACTCAGGGGAGTATTGTGATATAGCAATCCCCAAGAGTGCAGTTATCCCCTCCACCAAGCATGAGCCAAGGCTTCAAGAAAGGTTCAAGCAGGTCTGTTTAATGTAAGCCAGCACTCACAATTTATACAATTCCTCAGGCCAAAGGCACACCCCCTGGGCCTGATGGAACACAGGCACACAAACCAATCAGAACAATACAACAATGTCCGACACTCCCACATACAGCACACAAGCCCTCCCCTCTGCCTGTGATATAATTAAAATAGCTAATACAATAACCTAATTATCCACAGGCAGAAAACCACACATTCTCCCCAAAGTATAGAAAACACAACATATCCCCAAAATAATACATCCCTGGATAGCCCTGATCTGGGTGAACAACATATCCAAAAATCACCCAGAGAAGGGGTTCATGAAATTCCTGGAAGTCACATTTGACCGACCGCACGCACATTTTCATGCCCAAAACAGTTCCAGAGAATCAGGCTGTGCGGCCATTCTATTTCCCATGTTAAATATAGTTCAAATAGGCGAACAGCAACCGTTCGTGCAAACTGTCAAAGTTAAAGTGTCATTCGAATGGCGTATTGAAAAAGGGTTGTACCTGAAACGTTTGTTTATTATTCTGTCCTCCAATAAATTTTGGTAGCACTTTGTTTGTGCACATAGCAACATTTTGCGCAGCCTCTATTTGTTTGATTTGTACTGTGAATGAGTTGAAGTCTGGAGAAGGTAAAGTTCAGCGGTGTTCGTGCCGTCGCGTGTCAGATTTGAGTTCCATGAACTCGACGACCAAACACCGCTGAACGCGTTCAACTGAATTAAAATGGCCGCCGCCACGTGTTCGTTTGTTGAATGGTGGCCACTTCGACTACTTCGGCCCTTCGAGTGTATTCGAAATGCCAATTTAAAGTTGCAGAACTGCTCCAATAATATTTAAAGGGCAGAAAGAGTATTTGTAAAATCCAATAAGCCCAAATAGAACTGTTAAAGGGCAATACATCACAGGGGCCATAGTCACAGGGCAAGAGGCTGGCAAGCAGGCATCTCCAAGTACAAGTGGCGAGGTTACTTTCGCCACAGTAACTATGTAAGACGGATACTCACTACAAGATTTGAGCAAACAGCTCATCCTGTCCAGGAATAAACTATTTGAGTCATAAGCCACTAACTTGGGTGTACGAGTTCTGATTTTACCCCTTAAGCCTCTGTCCACTGGGGCCTTTTAAGATATGTAGTTCAATACCTCAGTAGCAACATTAATCACAAATTAACCATGCAACTGCTGCTATCAGTATACTGACAACCCTGTTCACAGATTTGTGAATATGACTATGCAAAGTGTTCACCCAATCCACCAACTTCACCTGCATGTAGCCACGGTTTAGGCTATAAGACTGGAACGAGACAGGGGTGTTAGGGGAATGAACGCAATGCGCATTTCATATAAAAGTAAAGATTCATACTCTGACATCTGAAAAAAGGAGCTGGCTTATAGTTGCAGCAATTTTGGGAGACATGGACACTGGAACCGCTTGCACTGTAACCAATGAAACAAGCATAAGTAAATATTATATTGCTATTTTCACAGCTAAACTTTGTCTCATCTAGCCTTTATTTAATGCATTTTATGATACACCATTTAACCCAAGACATACACATACATCATCACACAGTGAGTTTGTCACCAGCTGCAGCTGGTAAATGGAAACATTTACTTAATCCCACTGAGCATTCCTGAATTTCTATTAAATGTGATGTAATGTCAGGATATATACAGTTAATAGAAATAGAGAGTGTAGTTGGGAAAATATATGACAAGTAATATGGCTATGCTGGCGTACCTAAAGCAACAGCACCATGAACAGTTAACGCATTAATAACTAGGGTTCTTAGTGTTACAGTAATTAAAGAAAACGTTCAAGCATCACTACTTATACCGGAGAGGTGGAAATTTTAAAGTACAAGCTTCCATTAGCTCTCCTGAGCTAAACCCTACAGTGCAGGACCAGCTCATATCCTGAGACCATCAACTGATCACTCTCAGCCAATAAACTAAGCCCTGAGCCACTGGGTTTTGTCAGACACAGAGCTTCTGGCTCTCCTGCTGCTATAATGGAAGTGGGGCCCAATTGACCCCAGACAAGCTGAACTGTTCTAAAACGGTTTTACTACTTACATTAGTCAGGTGCCAGAGAATTGAGCAGTGAGACTGCAGGGTCATGATCTATACACTAAAACAGCTTCATTAAGTTAAAGTTGTTTTGGTTACTGTAGTGTCCCTTTAAAGCTGAGACTTGAAACACTGCTGCCTTTGTAACAGCTCTGCACTCCATGAGTGTAATAACTAAATACATTTTATTAATATTGATGCATTGTATCATTTGCATCCAACCTTGTATCTGTGCTTGTTGTAAAGATTTTCTGTTATATAGTATATAACTTTCTGGCGCAACATATCAGAATTTGTTATTTTGGATCTTTGACAAAGTTAAAAGAAACTTTATTTTGCGATTTGTTTGCTGCTTACTCTTACACTCAGCACTGTATCATACTATATTTTGTGTGTTTCTGTTATATTATCTCTGAAAATAAAGAAAAAATACAAAACCCCAAAATATACTTGTTTTGGTCAGTTTTGATCATATCATTTGCAACATACACTGACCATCTAAAATGTTAAAAAAAAACAAAAAACTAGTGCATCCAGCTGTCATCTCCTCCCAAAGTAATCAATGTACACTCACCTGACCCATCAGATCAGACAACCTACTTCCATTGCTCCATGGTCACCAGTTCTGATACTCACATCCCCATTGAAGGAGCGTTCGGCTGTGGACAGGGGTCATCATGGAGAGTATGATCAGTCTGCTGCTACACAGCCCCATACACAGCAAATGTGTTCTGACACCCTCGTATCATTGCCAGCATTACGTTTTTCAGCAATTTTAGCTACAGTAGCTCTTTTTTTTTTTTTTTTTTTTTTTTATAAATCTTTATTTTTTGCGAGTATTGGCAAACAAAATGTCAACATTAGTGGACAACAGGTAAGACAGTTTTACAGTACAGAAATCTTTTCGCCACTTAGCGTAGTCTACTCAGTTTTATTTAGTGTTTAATGCAAGTTCGCCCAGGCGTCCCTAGCGGTGTTCCTTGAGCTTGCGACTGGGTGGAGCGATTAACTTGAGCCTTGTGTGCCTCGAGGCTAGTTTACAGTACGCCTAGATACTAAGGCCAGAATAAGGCACGTTGTTATAATTTTATTGGGTAGGGGAGCCCTTAGGACCGGGTGTGGGGTCCCATTTTGTTGTGCTGGATCTGAAGGTGGGAGTGTAGCGCTGGGCACCCGGAGGGCTGCTAGTTTTGCTCTGGCGTGTCGCGTGATAGCGCTTGGGGGGTGCTTTGGGGCTAAGCTAGGTCTACAGCTTTCGGAGCCGGCAACATAAAATAACAGTTATACAATATAGAAACGTGTACAAATATTAACACAAACATAGACCACTTCCTTTCCCTATTAAATAAGAGAAGGAAAAAGGCCACAGGGATAGGGTTCTGTGAGAGGCAAAACTCAGTCCCAAAGTTCAGGGTGGCTGTGCTGCCGTCGTGGGTGCTCCTCCTCTTGGCACGAATGGAATAATGTCCGCTACATTCCAGGCCGGGTGGGCTGAGACCTGTGGCTGCGCTGTCGGTAGGCCGAGGGCATGCAGGAAAGTAGGGGCTTCGGTAGGATGTGAGATAACGTGTGTTTTCCCTGCCTTACTGGCTAGTAGTCTGCGGGGACCCCACTTGTAGGTGATGGACTTCTCCTGAAGTACTTGGGTTATGGGCTTGAGGGAGCGCCGCCAGGACAGGGTATATCTGGATATGTCCCGATAGAATGTCAGTTGGTCGCCCTCAAAGGGCACCGTGGGAGAACCCCTTGCTGCCCCCATGATAATGCCACGGTCAGCGTCACGTACCAGTTTAAGCAGAACTTCTTTAGGCGTCTCCCGGGTCGCTGTAGCCGGTTTAGGAAGCCTGTAGCAGGAGTCCACCACTATCTGTTTAGAGTGCTTGGGCGTCAGAAGGGTGGCAAGGAGCCTCCTGCAGTAGTGGGGAAGTTCTGTATCTGTTATAGTATCTGGGATGCCTTTTATCCGTAGGTTCCGTGCCCTGGCCTTGTCCTCTAAGTTAGCCAGTTGGGCTTGCTGAGCAGCGCTCTGTTTCTGCAGTGCTTCTATGGCAGCATCTGTGGCCGTCTGAGCGAGCTCGCGGCCTGCCATACCTTCCTCCATTTTGTGCATGCGGGCATTGAGCGTGGAAACCTCCTCCCGGATCGGCGCCAAGTCAGCCCTGAACATGGCTTGAATCTCTGCTACCAGAGCTTTAATATCTGCCCTTGTGGCCGGGGCCGAGTCACCGAGCGCTGTGGTCGCCAGTGGTTCCGGTCGTCGCCTCGGTGGAGGGGAGAGGTCGTCGGCTGTATTGCTATCCTCGTCCGAGGACAGATGTGAGTAAGTCTCTGCGGGCGCCATCTTGGTATGTGTCGGCCTCACTGCAGTCCGCATGTAAGTGCCGATATCGTGGGAACCCGAGCCCGGGTCCGGACGCAGCTTCTTGCTTTTCTTCCCCATACCGTCGGGGATCAGACAGCCTCCAGTGGTGGTCTGGTTGCAGGGTATTCTCTGGGATTGCCGACCTTTTCTCGGGCTGAATAGCGGAGCAGCTCCGAGACGCGTCTAGCTCGTTTGGGCGCCGGCTCCGCCCCCCCTACAGTAGCTCTTTTGTGTGATCAGACCAGACAGGCTCGTCTTCATTCCCCACATGCATCACTGAGCATTGGGCGCCCATGACCCTGATGCTGGTTTACCGTCCTTTCACCACATTTCGTATTTACAAACCATTGCATACCGGAACACCCCACAAGACTTGCCGTTTTGGAGATGCTCTGATCTGGTCATTTAGCAATCACTGTTGTGATCAAAGTCACCATTTTCCTGCTTCTAACACATGAAATTCAAAAACTGTCTGTTTACTTGCTGTCTAATATATCCCACCCCCTGACAGGAGCAATTGTAACAACATAATCAATGTTATTCACTTCACCTGTCAGTGGTTTTAATGTTGTGACTGATCAGTGTATTTGTCCTTAATAAACAGATAACAATAATGACACTTGCTGCAGATGCCGGTGGATGTCTTTGCTATATTCTGGAATATGTTAAGAATCAACATAAGGTTTGCGTTATAGCAAAATGACATTGTTAATATAAACCATTCAATAGACACTCCAGAGTATAATTTTTAAGGCATGGGATATGGAGTATCCAACTCACAGCCTTAATTGCACATGACTACTTATCTGTGGCTGTGTCTTTGGGTATAATATTTTGTGTGTATGTAAATATATATATATATATATATTACAGTATATATAGATATACATTTATTTAAAAACATACACAAAAAATGTTATATGTGTTGCGAATAGGTTTTCCTAATTGGAATTAGCTGATTAAAGGAAAATGAGTTTTTATCACGTGCCAGGTGCCCCCAGTATGTTCCATCATAGAGCACTGTATTGACTTACAATACCATATAAGAACCTGTCATACAGGTGAGATCACTGATTGACAGTAAGTGTAACAGTTACAAACTTAGCTTAGCTTCTTCAACAAAATCTATTTATTGTGTTTCCCTGCCTGTCTCTAAATGGTTGCCAAAAATAAGTTTTACTCAAACCACATGTTCATGCGCTCATGATCTACTGCAATGGCTGCTGCCAGCATTTTCTTTATATTTTCACATAAAGCATACATACATACAAAATAGGTCCTCCCTTCCCCCCCTCCTAATACACGATATGAGATCAAGACAGTGGAGGACACTTACCTTGACACAGCCTGGCATACATATATAAAAAGAACAACACTGTGAAAATGGAGACTGCACTTTAGTGCATCTAGAAATGATGTAGCTCATAAAACAGATAAACAAAACCAAATAAAAAAAATAAAAAAAACAGAATATTCCCCTGATGAGTGTCATGCCTTAACTACTGGTATTTCTTTGTCTCTTCTGGGTTGACGGAGCTTAGCCACACCCCCTTCTCTGACGCGGTCTCCCCACGCTACATAATGCGACCCCGCCAGATACAAGACGCTGGATTATTGAACAGCGTTACCACGAGATCAAACCGGCTAAAAGATTTCTCCAACCTTTAATTGTGAACCGAACCGGACTGGAAATCTACAAACCCTCCTTCTCCTCTCTTCGACCACGGCTAGTAACTGGACCTTCCTCATCCTGCTTTACAACTTCCCTCCCCGGAGGAGAACTTCGGGAAACCTGATCTTTCACCATTGAAAGCTAAGTCAATTGCTATATCCGTAATGGGAGATTACCGGCTCTCAAGCCTGCTAATCCTTCCTGCTACAGCCTGCTCTCAAGCCTGCTTACCTCGAACTCCAAAAACTAATCACTCCTGCTACAACTTCATGTCTGTTTTGCTCCGTTTCCATGAACTTGCAAACTCCAAAGTACTATACTATACTGCATGTATGCCAGAAGCTGCTTACTCCGTTTAAACAAAAAGATTAAAGGACCACTCTAGGCACCCAGACCACTTCAGCTTAATGAAGTGGTCTGGGTGCCAGGTCCAGCTAGGGTTAACTAATTGTTTTATAAACATAGCAGTTTCAGAGAAACTGCTATGTTTATCAATTAGTTAAGCCTTCCCCTTTTTCCTCTAGTGGCTGTCTCACTGACAGCCACTAGAGGCGCTTGCGTGATTCTCACTGTGAAAATCACAGTGAGAGCACGCAAGCGTCCATAGGAAAGCATTATGAATGCTTTCCTATGTGACCAGCTGAATGCGCGCGCAGCTCTTGCCGCGCGTGCGCATTCAGCCGACGGGGAGGAGAAGAGGCGGATCGGAGGAGGAGAGCAGGAGGAGAGCTCTCCGCCCAGCGCTGGAAAAAGGTAAGATTTAACCCCTTTCCCCTTTCCAGATCCGGGCGGGAGGGGGTCCCTGAGGGTGGGGGCACCCTCAGGGCACTCTAGTGCCAGGAAAACGAGTATGCTTTCCTGGCACTAGAGTGGTCCTTTAAAGATACAGTACCTGTATTATCCGTAATTAAAGATACAGCTCCTGTACTGTCTTCTAGTATCCTATTCATCAATCTGAGTCCTAAGAGATCTGCAGTTGTGCTCCATTTAAATACATGTAAGCATTACAGAATAATCCAGCCTTTGTAATGGATCCAGCAGATTTCGATTCTAAATTTACTATGCTGAATCAAAGAGTTGATACACTTGCCCAAGGCGTGCAAGACCTGCAGGTTACAAATGAAAGGATTCTTACTTATGTAAGAGACTTACAAACACATACTCCTCATACTGTTATGCACTCAGTTAGCGACCCTGCTGTCTGTAATCCCGAAAAGTTTTCTGGAGATCGATCCAAATACAGGGAGTTTCTTAATTCCTGCAAATTATTGATTGCTTTAAAACCTAGATCTTATCCCACTGAACGATCTAAGGTTTGTTCAGTTATCTCCTTCCTAAGAGGTGAACCTATGGCCTGGGCCCATTCCTTTTTGGAAAATGATGACCCCATCTTAGACTCATTGGATGAATTTTTTGAAGCCATGTCTCTTCTTTATGAAGATCCCAACAAACAATCTAAAGCTGATTTAACCATTAGAACCTTACATAAAAAAAAAGACCCGTCGAATACTACATTGCTGAATTTAAAAGATGGGCAATAGAAACTCAATGGAATGACATAACCCTACGCAACCAGTTCCGAATTGGGTTATCCGAAGCAGTAAAGGATGAACTTTCTAGAACTGAACTCCCTACTACATTAAATGCGCTGATTCAACTATCAATCAGCATTGACAGAAGACTTAGAGAAAGAAAGGCCGAAAAAGCTCTCTCGAGTTCATTATGGAAAAAAACATTCAGTCCTTCAAAAACTCCTGAAAAACCACCATTACAAACAGAACCTATGGAAATAGGGGTAATAAGAAGTCCTCTCACTCTAGAAGAGAAAACCAGAAGACGACTACTAAACCTCTGCATGTATTGTGCCTCACAAGATCATTTGATCCCAGAGTGCCCCTTATTGAAACGGCCAAAAGGCGGTAAGCATGCTCATACCATTTCTATACTAAGTGCACTTCCCTCCAAATCAACCACTCAATTCTCCTCTATTTCTCTTATATTACAGTGGGACAAAGAAAGAATTACGACTGAAGCCATTATTGATTCTGGTGCAAACGGGGTGTTCATCGATTCATCCATTGTAACAAAAAATAAAATTCCTTGTGTTCGCAAAAGCACTTCTGTTTCTGTCAGAGTGATTGATGGCTCCTTCATATCCTCGGGCCCTATACTAAATGAAACCATTCCTGTAAGAGTAACCACTAATCAGACTCATACTGAATATCTTATATTCAATGTTATCTCATCACCTCTTTATCCGGTTATACTAGGGATCAACTGGTTAAGGAACCACAACCCACAAATTACTTGGTCTCCCTTCTCTCTCACCTTTAGTTCTGCTTATTGTACAGAAACATGCCTACAACATATTCCAATCTTTCAGGTTATTGAAGAACCAATTATACCTTCCTGTTATTCTGAGTTCTCAGATGTATTCAGTAAAAAGGAAGCTTAAACACTCCCACCTCATCGTCCCTATGACTGTCCCATAGACCTCATCCCTGGTGCCCCCATCCCTTTTGGGCACATCTATCCTCTCTCTGAATCAGAATTAAAAATCCTCAAGGAATACTTGGATGAAAACCTCCGTAAAGGGTTCATTAGACCTTCCAGCTCACCTGCTGCTTCCAGTATGTTTTTTTGTGAGAAATAAAGACCAGACTATACGTCCCATCATAGATTACAGAGCTTTAAACAAAATAACAGTTAAAAATCGTTACCCTCTTCCCCTGATAAATGAATTGATTGAACGGTTAAAAACAGCTACCATCTACACCAAGCTTGATCTCCGTGGGGCATATTAACCTTATTAGAATCAAGGCTAACGATGAATGGAAAACTGCTTTCCGAACCAGATATGGCCTTTACGAGTATCTTGTGATGCCTTTCGGCCTCTGCAACGCCGACGCAACCTTTCAACACTTTATAAATGACATCTTCAGGGATCTTCTAGATGTTTGTGTTATCATTTATTTAGATGACATTCTTATATATTCTAACACTCCTGAAGAACACAAAAAACACGTGAGATGGGTGTTATCCAGACTCAGAACTCATAAATTATACGCTAAACCAGAAAAATGTCTTTTCAACGTTAATGAAATAACCTTTTCAGGATACGTTATTACACCTCATTCGATAAGCATGGATAGTTCCAAAATCAACTGTATCCTCAACTGGCCCATTCCTTCTAACGTAAAAGAATTACAAAGTTTTCTGGGGTTTGCCAACTTCTACAGAAAATGTATTAAAAATTACTCCGACGTAGTTCATTCACTTAATCTACTTAACAGCAAAAGGCATCCTTTCACTTGGAATGAAAAGGCTCAAGAAGCCTTTCGATGAATTAAAAAGAAGATTTACAACTGCTCCTATTCTTCAACTTCCAAACCCCACATTTCTCTATGTCCTTGAAACAGATGCTTCAGAGACAGCTATCGGAGCTGTTCTCTCTCAACACAAAACTCCTCAAGATCCTCTTCATCCAGTTGCCTTCTTCTCACGTTCAATGTCTCCTGCTGAAAAAAATTACCCTATAGGAGAAAAAGAATTACTGAGTATAAAAGCAGCCTTAGAAACCTGGCGACATCTTCTTGAAGGAACACAAACTCCTATAATGGTTTATACTGACCACAAAAACCTTGAATATCTTCACTCCAACAAAACTCTCTCTGCTAGACAAGTAAGATGGAATCTTTTCTTCTCTCGGTTCAATTTTCAAATTGTTTTTAGACCCGGATCCAGGAACAAAAAGGCGGATGCCCTTTCCAGAATTCACCAAGATCTTGAATTGAAAGATCCTCCTGTAACTGAACCTCCTCATGCAGTCATTGGAGTCCTAACGTCCCTTATAGATGACATAAAAGGTCTAAGTGAAGATGCTCTTGAACTTCCTAAGTCAACCAAGCTATCAAAGAAAAATGGTCTCTATTATTTCAATAACAGGATTTACATTCCTCCCACATTCAGAAATAAAGTACTCAAATTAATTAATGATTCTCCTTTGGCTGGTCATCCTGGAATAAAAAAGACCCTTGAATTATCCAAGAGATATTATTGGTGGCCTCGCCAGGACAACACCATCGAATCCTATGTCAAAACTTGTTCAACCTGCCAAATCTGAACATCATCACCCATTTGGTCAATTATTGAATCTACCGATTCCGGATAGACCTTGGCAATCCATTTCTATGGACTTCTTGGTAGAACTTCCCCCTTCTCAACATCATACCACCATTTTAGTAGTAGTGGACCGCTTCACGAAAATGTCCCATTTTATCCCCTTGAAGAAATTACCCTCATCATCTGAACTTTCAAAAGTATTCCTCGATAATATAGTGAAACTTCATGGACTTCCTGATGAAATCATATCAGACCGAGGAACCCAGTTCACCTCCAAATTATGGAACGCATTGTGTTCTTCTCTTCATATTCAACATAAACTATCTTCCGCTTATCATCCCCAAACCAATCGGCAAACTGAAAGAGTTAACCAATGCTTAGAGCAATATCTACGATGTTATTGTTCCCACCTACAAGATGATTGGATCACATGGTTGCCTATGGCCGAATTTGCATACAACAACTCAGTTCATACCAGTAGTAAAATGACTCCTTTCTTCTCCAATTATGGGTTTCATCCCTCTTCGTTTCCCACTCATACCATTCCTTCATCTAACCCCACCGTTTCAAATCAAATTTCTTACATGTCTTCCCTGTTCCTTAAATTGCATGAAAATCTTGAACTCGCATCTTCTAATCAAAATAAGTTTTTTGATACTAAGAGGCAACCTCCTCCAGCTTATAAAATTGGTGATCTTGTCTGGCTCTCCTCAAAAAACATGTCCACCAACCGTCCTTCAAAGAAGCTGAGTTCCCTCTTTCTTGGTCCTTTTCGAATATTGTCAATTATCAACCGTAACGTTGTGAAATTGAAGCTTCCACCTACTTTGAAACTTCACCCTGTCTTCCATGTTTCCTTGCTCAAACCTCATCTTCCTGACCCTTTCCACAGAGATGCACTTACTACTCCTGATCCTATTTTGGTACAAGGTGAAGAGGAATACGAGATCCAAAAGATTCTGGATTCGCGGATCCATCGTGGCTCTCTGCAGTACCTCATTAGATGGAAAGGTTACGGAATTGATGAGGACACTTGGGAAAACTCCTCTGTGATCCATGCAAACAGGTTAATTACCGCCTTCCACAAACGCAATCAGTCTAAACCATGTTGATAGTACCCTGTGGGCGCTCCTTACAGGGAGGGTACTGTCATGCAGGGCCGCCATCAGGGGGTGACAACCATAACGGTTGTCACGGGCCCGGCGGTCCTGGGGGGCCCGGACTGCTTTGGCAGTCCAGGGCCCCACAATTACTCTCTGCACCTATATATAGCGATGATCGCTATATATAGGTGCAGCCGCGGCCCCCCCCGGCTCCCTGTATCCGCAGAGGGGGCCCAGCAAGCTGCAGCTTTACTTTCCAGCATTTCCTCGCTCTAACTCCCGCGAGACGTGCGGCCGTTAGAGCGTTGCCATGGGTTACCATGGCAACGCTCCGCGCGCCGCGCACACCACGTCTCGCGGGAGTTAGAGCGAGGAAATGCTGGAAAGTAAAGCTGCAGCTCGCTGGGCCCCCTCTGCGGGGGGGCCCACAATGGCACTGGACCGGACCACCAGGGATCAAATAATCTTCCCCCCTCCCTGAACCAGGTAAGAAACAGGGAGGGGGGAATAACTTTAATTACATTTACATGCATCCACAACACTAAAACATACACTGCATCCACTGCACTTACACACACACTGCATCCACAACACTAACACACACACACACTGCATCCACTGCACTTACACACACTGCATCCACTGCACTAACACACAAACTGCATCCACTGCACTAACACACACACTGCATCCACTGCACTAACACACACTGCATCCACTGCACTAACACACACACTGCATCCACTGCACTAACACACACACTGCATCCACTGCACTAACACACACTGCATCCACTGCACTAACACATACACTGCATCCACAACACTAACACATACACTGCATCCACTGCACTAACACATACACAGCATCCACTGCACTAACACACACACTGCATCCACAACACTAACACACACACTGCATCCACAACACTAACACATACACTGCATCCACAACACTAACACATACACTGCATCCACAACACTAACACATACACTGCATCCACTGCACTAACACACACACTGCATCCACTGCACTAACACACACACTGCATCCACAACACTAACACACACACTGCAGTCACAACACTAACACATACACTGCATCCACTGCACTTAAACACACACTGCATCCACTGCACTTACACACACACTGCATCCACTGCACTAACACACACACTGCATCCACTGCACTAACACACACACTGCATCCACAACACTAACACACACACTGCACCCACTGCACTAACACACACACTGCACCCACTGCACTAAAACACACACTGCATCCACAACACTAACACACACACTGCATCCACAACACTAACACACACACTGCATCCACAACACTAACACTGTTGCATCCACAACACTAAAACATACACTGCATCCACAACACTAACACACACACACAGTGCATCCACTGCACTTACACACACACACTGAATCCACAACACTAACACACACACTGCATCCACAACACTAACACACACACACTGCATCCACAACACTAACACACACTGCATCCACTGCACTAACACACACACTGCATTCATTACACTAACACACACTCTGCATTCACTACACTGACACACACACTGCATCCACTACACTGACAAAACACACACTGCATTCACTACACTGACACACACTGCATTCATTACACTGACACACACACACTGCATTCATTACACTGACACACACTCTGCATTCACTACACTGACACACACACTGCATCCACTACACTGACAAAAACACACACTGCATTCACTACACTGACACACACACACTGCATCCACTACACTGACAAAAACACACACTGCATTCACTACACTGACACACACACTGCATCCACTACACTGACAAAAACACACACTGCTTTCATTACACTGACACACACACTGCAATTATTACACTGACACACACTGCATTCATTGCAGGGGGGGGGGCCAGACCTTGTGCTTTGTCAGGGGCCCCAAAATTTCTGGTGGCGGCCCTGCTGTCATGCCTTAACTACCGGTATTTCTTTGTCTCTTCCGGGTTGATGGAGCTTAGCCACACCCCCTTCTCTGACGCGGTCTCCCCACGCTACATAATGCGACCGCGCCAGATACAAGACGCTGGATTATTGAACAGCATTACCGCGAGATCAAACCGGCTAAAAGATTTCTCCAACCTTTAATTGTGAACCGAACCGGACTGGAAATCTACAACCCTCCTTCTCCTCTCTTCGACCACGGCTAGTAACTGGACCTTCCTCATCCTGCTTTACAACTTCCCTCCCCGGAGGAGAACTTCGGGAAACCTGATCTTTCACCATTGAAAGCTAAGTCAATTGCTATATCCGTAATAGGAGATTACCGGCTCTCAAGCCTGCTAATCCTTCCTGCTACAGCCTGCTCTCAAGCCTGCTTACCTCGAACTCCAAAAACGAATCACTCCTGCTACAACTTCATGTCTATTTTGCTCCGTTTCCATGAACTTGCAAACTCCAAAGTACTATACTGCATGTATGCCAGAAGCTGCTTACTCCGTTTAAACAAACAGCGAAGTAATTAAAGATACAGTACCTGTATTATCCGTAATTAAAGATACAGCTCCTGTACTGTCCTCTAGTATCCTATTCATCAATCTGAGTCCTAAGAGATCTGCAGTTGTGCTCCATTTAAATACATGTAAGCATTACAATGAGCCTCTAACTCAGGCAAAACGCGCGTCGGGATCGACACTTACCCGATATTTACTGTCATTCCTGTTTCTTCAGTACCATCTTCTCCCTTTTTCATCCAGTTAATATACTTACCGCGGGCTATGTTGAACAGCCCTTAGGGACCCTTAAAATCTTGACGGTTCACAGCCGTCTGAGTGAAACAGGAAAAACTTGATACCGATCAGGGTATCCCCTTTACAACTAATTTAAACCTGCAGTACTCTGACACTAGAACTGCTTTATTCTATACACAGTCATTAGATCTAATATCTTTATTCTACACTACTTTGCTATAGAAGGTGCCCACGAAGGCACTATTCCAACTACCTTATTCTCTACTATCTACTTTCAGTTTTCAGTAGTTCTATTGTCATTAACCTATTATATATATGTGGGTTGCTGTTATTGACAAACTTCACTAAAAATCAAACGTGGTAAGAAGCTGTCGTCCTCCATGTTCTGTAACATTGCCTTACTAAATTCTAGATGCTTTCTTTTGTCACCTGCACGAAGAGCCTGTACTCAGGGCCAGATTAAGAGCCCAGTGGGCCTGGAGCTGACAATTATGATGGGCCTAATAACAGAATCTTATCGACCAAAAACACTGAAACAACCATACCTCCCAAGCGTCATGTATCTGATGGAGATGATGTTGGAGGGAAAGGATGCAGCTATATGAAAACACATACTCTATGCTAATCTCTCTCTAATTTATGCTTTTATCTTTCAAGTAAATCTATACCCCCTAACAGCAGTGTCCAGTGAAGAAGGAAGTCAATGGGCGGGGTAAAAGGGTGTGCCACTGACGCGAATTACATGACCAGAACTGCCAAAAGGGGTAAACATGCCCAAAAAGGGGGCATGTTTGTCAAAAGAATTGGAAGGCCAGCCTGGCATGAATGCATGTCAGGCTGCCTGCCAATCATACAGGATGTCCAACTAAGGGCATACTATGCTGGCAGCACCCTGAGCTTGGCATAAATGCATCAAATGATGCTCCTACTCCACGCTTTCTAAGGACTGTCCCCTAGCACTCACATGTCCACTTGTCTCCTTATCGTCTAACTAGCAGGCAGAAGTTCCTGGTATATAGTCTGGGACAGAGTAAAGGTGTATGTAGTGAGTGTAGTGTATGTAGTGAGTGTAGAAGAAAGGGGACATGCCACAGTGTTAGAGAAACCAAAGGCTGCATTACCTAAACTAATTTTATTGTCAGCCAGTCCACACAGGTTTTGTTGCCATACATCCCTCTCAAGCTTCCAAACTTAAAGGGACACTATAGTCCCCAGAACAATTACAGCTTATTGTATTTGTTCTGGTACGTAGAATCATTCCCTGCTGCAGGCTTTTTGCAGTAAACACTGTCTTTTCAGAGAAAATAACTCCACTGGCCACTCCTCAGATGGCTGCTAGAGGTGCTTCCTGGGGCAGTACTGCCTAGTGTGCAGCACTGCCATTCAGTGTCTCCACCCTCTGCATGCAGACACTGAACTTTCATCATAGAGATGCATTGATTCAATTTATCTTTATGAGGAGATGCTGATTGGCCAGGGCTATGTTTGACTTGTGTTGGCTCTGCCCCTGATCTGCCTAGTTGACAGTCTCAGCCAATCCTATGGGGAAGCATTGTAATTTGCTCAGACCATCACTTCTGATTATGTCAGCAGACAGAGTCAGTTCAGAGGCCGAGCCAGCAGCTGCAGACTTGAATACAAGTAAGATTTTACTATATTTATTGAGGCAAGAGAGGGCCAGGGGGCTAGAAGGTGGTTTTAACATAATAGGGTCAGAAATACATGATTGTGTTCCTTTAAGCAAGAGTAGTGAGGGTTGCCAACTTTCTTGGAAAAAAATACCAGCCTTTGTATAATTAATTAGGTATGAGTGTAAATCACAAGGAGTGACATAAGAGAAAATTCTGTAAAATCACCAACAAACTACTCACGGTTTGATTCTGCTGTATAGATGAATTGCTCTCAGTGTCTCCCTGTCTCCCAGTGTCTCAGTCTCGCAAGTCTCCCCATTTCTCCCAGTGTCCCCATGTATCACAGTGTCAGTGTCCCCATGTCACCCAGCCCTCTAGTCTCCCAGTGTCCCCATGTCTCAGTGTGTCCCCATGTCACTAGGATACTAGGGGACACAGTGAGACATGGGGACACAGAGTCCCGGGAACACTGGAAGACATGGTGGGGAACTGAGACACTGGGAGACATGGGAGCAATTGTGAATACAGACATGGGGACACTGGGAGACATGGAGACATGGGGAAACTGAGACACTTGGGGACACTGAGACACTTGGGGACACTGGGAGAAATGGGGACACTGAGACACTAGGGACACTGAAACATTTGGGGACAGTAAGACATTAGGGACACTAAGAGACATGGGAACACGGAGACTAGGGGACACTGGGAGACATGGGGACACTGAGATACTAGGGACACTGGCTGGAAGACAGACACTTGGGGATACTGGGAGACATGGGGACACAGACACTGGGAGACATGGGGACACTGAGGACACTGGCTGGGAGACATGGGGACACTGAGAGACATGGAGACTCTTAGTCACTAGGGACACTGAGAGACATAGGGACACAGACACTATGAGACTAGGGGAAACTGGGAGCCATGTGGACACTGAGCAACTAGGGACACTGACTAGGGGACACTGGGAGACATGGGACAGCGTCCCCATGTGTCTCAGCGTCCCCATGTCTCACAGTATCCCCTAGTGTCTCAGTGTCCCTACGTTTTCCAGTGTCCCCAAGTATCTAAATGTCCCCAGGTCTCCCAGTGTCCCCTAGTGTCTGTGTCCCCATGCGTCCCCGTGTCTCCCTGCTGCCTTTACCCCCATCCCTCACTTATTTGAGCTGTAGAGCTGCTGTCTGGACTCTCTGTGCTGTGTAGCTGCTCCCCCACGGATCAGTGAGTAGTAGAGCGAGGCAGGGATATGTTGTAACTTCCTATCCCTGTCTCTCTCCACACACAGTGACCCCTACTGGCCGGTGCGGGTATTGCAAAGCAATCTCTTTTTATACTGAGAAAAAACCTGCATCTGTATTGCCGGTGTTACTGCAATACCGGCACGACCAGGCAGCCTCAAATACCGGCTGTGCCAGTAAAAACCTAAGAGTAGTTTGTGTAAAAAAATTTTTTTTTTAAATGGGCCTATTCCATGGGCCTGGGCCTGGAGCTGCAGCTCCATCAGCCCCTATGTTAATCCGGCCCTGCCTGTACTATATGCAACTGGTATGGCCTCATAATTAAACGTTGCCTTAACACATGACAGACAGTCTTGTGAGAGATCACAAGTTCTCAGCTGGCAAGTAGCAGTGGACTTGTGTGGGCTACGCTGAAAACTCTATTAAATTCTTCTCACAATTTCCTCTGAAGTGCATGGTCTCTCTGTGCTCTTCCCCTTACATAAACAGCGTGTTTCCTCAAATTGTTGGTACTAGTGACGAATACTCTTTTGCATTGGTGGATCAATGGCAAAATTCAGTTGAAACGCATGCTGCACCGCAATTACAGATTCAATCTTGCAGAACTGCAGAACGCAAAATCTGATCTGACATAGCTACAAAGAGATTGAGAGGATCTGTACATGAATATATAGTACTATAAATTTTCAGCCAGGATTGGAATACTTTAATTGCCCCAGAAAAGTGGAATTTCTGCAACCCATACTCATGCTGAACCAAAAAGGGTATATAATCTCTGATGAAACCTTAAAATAGTTTGAGAGCCAATCTGGATTTGCAGTGGATTGCCATTTCCTTACCAATAGCCTTTATGGGACAGAAATACTGGCACTTCAATAGTACGGTGAGTATTATGTTTTTCTATTTTTTTTTCTCATTTTAATTATGTCTGTTTGTCTGTTTGTTTGTGGTGTAAGTTGTTTATAATATACTAGATGGGCCAAATGTTTATCTACCATCACAGTCTATATTTTTTTCCTTTTTATTTGTATTAAGTATTATAATGTTATATACACGTGATAAATCACAGACACTTCCGAGCAGGAAAACAGGACTTCTTTCTTTACTTAAGAACACACAACAAGATCAGATGTATACAAAAGAGAATACCTCAGCAATAGAAAACATGGACAGTTTTCATAATGCTGCCACCTGCTGTTAGGCTGACTACATAACACCAATACATACATTTGTATGCAACCTTGACTATATTTTGTTCATAATAAATGTTCCTTCATTGAATTCTGTGTTAATCTGGTATACGAATCACATTACCAAGAGAATAATAATAGTCCTGTTGTTTCATAGATATTTTTGCTAAATTTGTGGACATTAATATAGATTGGTTGGGGTAACCTAGGACTCCCAACTTTTAAATTTCCCTAGTGATTGTCTCTTTTATGCAAGAATAGGTGTTGGTGGTGTTAAGAAGGATTTTTCTATAATTATTTCAAGTCTAGTGAACTGTAACCATTTCACCCACTTAAGTAAGTCACATACTTGCCTTGAGTGGCCTGGTTCATGACAAAGTCTATGAACAAGATACTACTAATGAATGAGATACAATTTACGAACTAGAAATTGCTCATGAATGAGATCCTGCTTATGAACGAGATACAGCAAATGAATAAGATATCATACTGGTAATTCATTATATACAGCTAATAAGTGAGATACTGCTCATGAATGACATACAGCATATTAGCAGGATACTGATAATGAATTAGATACAGCTAATCAATGGAACACTGCTAATGAATGAGATATGACTGACTTACTGTGAGATGCAGCTTGTGAATGAAATCAGTTTATCAACATGAAATTGCTAATGAATGAGATATGGTAATGGTGAGAAGCAGTTACTGAATGAGATAAAGCTAATTAATGTGACATAGCTATTGAATGAGCTGCTACTAATGAATGAGATACTGTCATAAAAAGCCTTCTACCTTTTACTCTTTTTTTATCTTTTATATTTCAACATTGCTGCTTTCTTTTAGAGGGGAGTAGAATAATGTCATTTACTTGCTGTTTCATCTCTGATAATCCTTGTTTTTCTATTGTCAGTGATCCAGTTTAAACATTGACATTAGTAATGACTCAAAAACACGCATTAGTAAATTAACTGCTTACAACACAGCATATTGTGTCAGATCTTTATTACTGTTTCCCTAGAGCACTCAAAGAACATCTTAAAACAAATACAATACATGTTCTCCAGCATAACAAGGAGTGCCACTTACACCATAGCGTCTTTTTATTATAATGTTCAAAACAAGACCACCCAGAACTGCTCAGATATACAAGAACTTTGTTCGTATAATGGGAAAATGCCAAGAGCAAAATCATTTTCAATGTGACTGAATACAATTTTTTTTTTGGTATGCATCCATTTATTCTAGCCAGATCAAAATATTTCACACATTTTAAAACCCACATTTTTTCTGGCTGTGGTAGTGAGACTGCAGAATAACAGACACGATTATCGTGCTGTTTATTGGAACACAGCTACACTGAACAAAATTATAAACACAACACTTTTGTTTTTGCCCCCATTTGTCATGAGCTGAACTCAAATATCCAAGATTGTTCGTATGTACACAAAAGGCCTATTTCACTCAAATATTGTTCACAAATCTGTCTAAATCTGTGTTAGTGAGCATTTCTAATTTGCCGAGATAAGCCATCCACCTCACAGTTGTGGCATATCAAGATGCTGATTAGACAGCATGATTATTGCAAAGGTGTGCCTTAGGCTGGCCACAATAAAAGGCCACTCTAAAATGTGCAGTTTTATCACACAGCACAATGCCACAGATTTCGCAAGTTTTGAGGGAGCGTGCAATTGGCATTCTGACTGCAGGAATGTCCACCAGAGCTGTTGCCTGTGAATTGAATGTCCATTTCTCCACCATAAGCTGTCTCCAAAGGTGTTTCAGAGAATTTGGCAGTAAATCCAACCGGTCTCACAACCACACATCACGTGTAACCACACCAGCCTAGGACCTCCACATCCAGCATCTTTCACCTCCAAGATCATCTAGACCAGCCACCCGGACAACTGCTGGAACAATCGGTTTGCATAACCAAAGAATTTCTGCACAAACTGTCAGAAACCGTCTCAGGGAAGCTCATCTGCATGCTAGTCGTCCTCATCGGGGTCTCGACCTGACTGCAGTTCGTTGTCGTAACCGACTTGAGTGGGCAAATGCTCCCATTCGATGGCGTGTGGCACTTTGGAATGGTGTCTTCACGGATGAATCCCGGTTTTCACTGTACAGGGCAGATTGCAGACAGCATGTATGGCATCATGTGGGTGAGTGTTTGCTGATGTCAACGTTGTGGATCAAGTAGCCCATGGTGGCTGTGGGGTTATGATATGGGCAGGCGTATGTTATGGACAGGGCCGGATTAACATAGGGGCTGATGGAGCTGCAGCTCAAGGCCCAGGCCCAGGCCCATGGAATAGGCCCATTGATTTAAAAAAAAAAAAAATATATATATATATATAGAAACATGGAATGTGACGGCAGATAAGAACCATTAGGCCCATCTAGTCTGCCCAATTTTCTAAATACTTTCATTAGTCTCTGGCCTTATCTTATAGTTAGGATAGCCTTATGCCTATCCCACGCATGCTTAAACTCCTTTACTGTGTTAACCTCTACCACTTCAGCTGGAAGGCTATTCCATGCATCCACTACCCTCTCAGTAAAGTAATACTTCCTGGTATTATTTTTAAACCTTTGTCCCTCTAATTTAAGACTATGTCCTCTTGTTGTGGTAGTTTTTCTTCTTTTAAATATAGTCTCCTCCTTTACTGTGTTGATTCCCTTTATGTATTTATATATATATATATATATATATATATATATATATATATATATATATTATATATATTTTTTTACACACTCTACTCTTAGGGTTGCCAGGTATTTCTCATGTATTTCTTATGGTTGCCAGGTATTTCTCAGAAGTATTTCCCAGGTATTTGAGGCTGCCTAGCCGGTGCCGGTAATGCAGTAATACCGGCAATACAAATGTCTGTCTCAGAATAAACAGAGATTATTCTGCAATACCAGCGCCGGCCAGTAGGGGTCGCTGTTTGTGTGGAGAGAGGCAGGGATACGAAGTTACAGCATCTCCCTCCCTGCCTCTCTCTACTCATTGATCCGCAGGGGAACAGCTCTGCACAGAGTCTCTCAGTGTCCCCATGTCTCCCAGCCAGTGTCCCTAGTGTCTCAGTGTCCCCGTGACTCCCAGTGTCCCTGGTGTCTCTCAGTGTCCCCATGTCTCCAGTGTGCCTGGTGTCTCTCTGTGTCCCTAGTGTCTGTGTCCCTAGTCTCCAAGAGTGCCCTAGTGTCACATCCTGCTATGTTCTGTGGAGATGTCTGGTAATGGCTTCTGGTATCCAGAACTCTTGTTACAATTCTTGTTTAGTTTTTCTTGTTTTTTTGGTTTTCTATTCTATGTCTGGTTTTCTTTATGCTGGGAATTCTGGGTTCATTCCTATAGTCCGTCCCTGGATTTCCCAGTCTCTTGGATTCATTAAAATGTTTGTTTTATGTTGCCACCCCCGTTTGTTTTCCATCATTCTTTTTTGTTTCAGTGTCCTGCAGGCAGCTTCTCAAGGCTTCTGCCCTTTCTTGCAGGTAAGTATGTCTTTGCTTGTTTTAGCATACATTAGGCAGTGTAGGACCTGCCAGATATGGGGTACATTGGCGTTGTTGGCAGGCTTATGCAATGTATGATCATATAGTGTGACTCTATTTCTCCTCTTGTTTTGCCTATGTTATCTTGTCTTGTTTTAGTTTGTATACCCAGTCCATGTACAGTCCTGTCCAGTCATACCCAGTCTGGGAGGTCTGCTTAATTTCCAAGCTCCTAGTTCCTGGTATCCGCATAAGCTGATTCAGGGTTCTGGTATGTGGCTGCACAAACACTGGTGCTTAACACCAGGGGGAGTGCGGTTACTCTGCACCAGACCCTGCTAATCCACCTCCACACTGTGACTCCTACTCTGAACATCAGGCATACTGGGTCCCGGTCCTGCACCGCCGCCCGGATAGTGTCTGGGTCCCAGGCACCGGATCACCACCCGTGACACCTAGTCTCTAAGTGTCCCCATGTATCTCAGTGTCCCCATGTATCTCAGTGTCCCCAAGTCTCACAGGGTCCCAATATCTCTAAGTGTCCCCTAGTGTCCTAGTGACATCAGGACACTGGGAGACATGGGGATACAAACACTAGGGGACACTGGGTGACATGGGGACACTGAGAGACATGGAGACACTGGGGGACACGGGGAGACATGGAGACACTGGGCGACTTTGAGACTTGGGAGATATCGGGCACTCCCAGTGTCCCCATGTCTCCCAGCCAGTGTCCCTAGTATCTCAGTATCTCCATGTCTCCCTGTGTCCCCTAGTATCTCCATGTGTCTGTGTCCGTAGTGTGCCACTGTCCCTAGTCTCCCAGTGTCTCAGTGTCCCAATGTCTCCCAGTGTCCCCATGTCTCCTAGTGTCTCAGTGTCCCCTAGTATAAAAGAAAAGATCAGAGGCACTCACTGTGATAGATTTAAGCAGGTTTATTGGACACCGCAACGTTTCGACCGGTACCCAGGTCTTCATCAAGTCTCCAGTGTCCCCTATGTATCAGAGTGTCTCAGTGCCCCATGTCTCCCAGTGTCCTGGGTGTCTCCCAGTGTCCATAGTGTCTCAGTGCCCCCTAGTCTCTCAGAATCCCCTAGTATCTCAGTGTCCCCATGTCTCACAGTGCCCCCAAGTGTCTCAGTGTCCCCTAGTATAAAATAAAAAAATATCAGGCACTCACTGTGATAGATTTAAGCAGGTTTATTGGACACTGCAATGTTTTGACCTGTACCCAGGTCTTTATCGAGTCTCCAGTGTCCCCTATATATCACAGTGTCCCCTATGTATCACAGTGTCTCAGTGCCCCATGTCTCCCAGTGTCCTCTCATGTCTCAAAGTCACCCAGTGTCCCCATGTCTCCGTGTCCCCATGTCTCCCAGTGTCCCAATGTCTCTCAATGTCCCCTAGTGTCCTAGTGACATGGGGACACTGGGAGACATAGGGACACAGACACTAAGGGACTGGGAGACATGGGGACACAAACATGTCCCCTTTTTGTGTATGTTCACCCCTTTCGGCAGTTCTGGTTATGTGATTTGTGTCAGTGACCCGCCCTTTTACCCCATCCATAGACTTCCTGCTTTACTGGACACTGCTGTTAGGGGGTATGGTATGGGACGGTTTACTTGAAAGATGAAAGCGTGAGATTAGCATAGGGTATGTGTTTTCTCATAGCTGCATCCTATGAGTTTCCCTCTAGCACCATCTCCATCAGATACATGACGCTTAGGAGGTAGGACTGTTTTAGTGTTGTTGGTCAATAATATTTTGTAATTAGGCACATCATAATTGTCAGCACCAGGCCCACTTAATCTGGCCCTGGTTATGGACAACGAACACAGGTGCATTTTATTGCTGGCATTTTGAATGCACAGAGATACCGTGATGAGATCCTGAGGCCCATTGTTGTGCCATTCATCCACGACCATCACCTCATGTTGCAGCATGATAATGCACGGCCCCATGTTGCAAAGATCTGTACACAATTCCTGGAAGCTGAAAACATCCCAGTTCTTGCATGGCAAGCATACTCACCAGACATGCCACCCACGGAGCATGTTTGGGATGCTCTGGATCGGCGTATACAACCGCGTATTCCAGGTCCTGCCAATATCAAGCAACTTCGCACAGCCATTGAAGAAGAGTGGACCAACATTCCACAGGCCACAATCAACAACCTGATCAACTCTATGCAAAGATGATGTGTTGCACTGCATGAGGCAAATGGTGCTGACACTAGATAATGATTGGTTTTCGCGCCCCCCCCCTCGGTTTCCCCAATACAGTAAAACTGCACAGTTGCCTTTTATTATGGCCAGCCTAAGGCACACCTGTGCAATAATCATGCTGTCTAATCAACATTTTGATATGCCACACCTGTGAGGTGGATAAATTATCTCGGCAAAGGAGAAGTGCTCACTAACAGATTTAGACAGGTTTATAAACAATCTTTGAGATAAATAGGCCTTTTGTGTACATAGAAAAAGTCTTAGATCTTTGAGTTCAGCTCATGAAAAATGGGGGCAAAAACAAAAGTGTTGCGTTTATAATTTTGTTCAGTGTATATGAATTCTTAGACAAAAAGAGAGCAAGAGACTTGGAGGGTTGTATTAATGATTTACTATAGGTAAAAGACAACTGTAATCTCAAACCTCAAATTTTTGCAGTGTATAGATTGAGTACAGGCAATCCAGAGGTACCCCAACTTAATTTCTCAAGCATAGCATGACATGTAACAATTGAGATATTTAGAAAAGACTTGCACTATTTTATAGAATATTAGAAATAAGAAATCATCAAGCTAATCAATCATGTCCGACTTCAAGGGTAAACTAAGGAGATTCATAATATTGGCTATTACAGTAAAATGAGCCAGGTATGTTCATCATATTTTGATAACCTATGTATCCAGGCAGACATGGTGAGGGAACAAAATGTACGTTAGGTAAACATACTAGTAAGATTGCTGTTAGTGCGCCCCTGGGTGCAGTGTCGGTAGAAAGATGTACTGCTGTAATATTAGACAGTGTGTGGAGAGGCGACAGAAAGGAGAGCAAATCATAAGAAAAAGCATAATACACAAGGCTTGGTGCATGGCATGTGTAACGAAATCCCTGTTTAACCAGCCTCAGAAACAGCATTTCGTCTGACCATGCGTATTATGCTTAATTCGTATAATACTAAAGAACTGAATAAAACTACCGAAGCACCCAACCTCCCACTGAGGTCGTGCACCCCTCTTTTACCTCCCAGATCTTGCGGTTATCCGCAAGGTAATTAACGAAAAGCATGGTGGCCTTCGTTCGTTTGACGAACACGTGGCGGTCGCCATTTTCAAACCGTCGAACGCTCAGTGGTGGAAAGGCAACAATCCTCTGGAACTATTTTCGGATACTTATTCCGCCACACACCGCTGATACGTACGAAGCCCTCGTCTATACGGGTAATATCTCCCGAACATATTAATCTCCTTGCTATTCGGGACTTTCTTTCACCAAAGACCTACCGACCCCAGGTAGCTACAGTTATGGAACTCTGTTCAGATTGAATGGCACGAACAACTGGTGAACTTGGACTTTGCTCGACGTTTTTGAGAACTGTGTTCGTGGGATCTGAGCGCTATTCGCCTATAATATGCGCTCAGATCCAAGCTATCTGGGGGTATGTGGAATGTTGGGATTATGTTCGGTGAAATATAAGTTATATATTTTAATACTGTTTCGTTATAAAATAAAAAGAACATGTTTCTCTCTGCCCGGAGAAAATTAGGTTCTCTGCAACCACTTAAGTTAATTATCTCCAGGATAGAGAGGAGGGGTAAGTTAATTATCTCCAGGATAGAGAGGAGGGGTTACACTCTTCTTGTGGGTGAGTGTAATATTTGTAAAGTACAGTGATTGGTTCTGTATATTCTGTTTCAGTCTTCCACAAGGTCCCATGTGGGAGTGTCCTTGCTGGAAGACCATCATAAAAGGGCTGAGTTTGGCCATCAATAAACACATTCGTTGTACCCCTTCATGAAGTCTCGACTCATGTTTGGGGAATTGGGAGCTATAATCACTACTTCACTCTTTTCAGCTTGGATTTCGGGAGACGCTACAAGGATCAGCGCTGCACGGGTAGCAGGATCCTTTACAGCATGTTACACAAAACACAAAAATTGCTTCTCTGGTTGTTAAGGAGAGAATACGTCCAGGTATTAGTCCCAGATGCTAAATGAGCCTATTCCTCTTGGTGGCAGGGTTGCAGTGCTGCTTGGGTTGATGGCACTCTGGAGCCTGGTGTCTCCTTGGCCCCAGACCTGTAGGAGAGCCAGCATCTGTAAACCACAGACTTGGGTTTGTTGAGGGACCAAGTCTATCCCCATCACAGGGGGGGCAATGGTGGTGCGGGTTTTTCTCTGCTTGTGTGCTGTTCTCCACCCATGTGGACGATGCCTAGAGGTCTTGCCTCTTGTGACTCTCTGCCTGGGTGAACGAAGATGAGGTCGCAGGAGTTTTGGTTCTTGTTTTATGATCTGAGGAGGCTTCACCTTGCCTGAGTGCCCTGTTCTCCTGTTTCCCTTCCCGGCACGAGCTGTGGGTAGTGGTGTCCTGTAGACGAGCTTGTAACTTAAAGGACCACTATAGTGCCAGGAAAACATACTCATTTTCCTGGCACTATAGTGCCCTGAGGGTGCCCCCACCCTCAGGGTCCCCCTCCCGCCCGGCTCTGGAAAGGGGAAAAGGGGTAAAACTTACCTTTTTCCAGCGCTGGGCGGGGAGCTCTCTGCCTCCGATCCTCCTCCTTTCCGCCCCATCGGCTGAATGCGCACGCGTGTCAAGAGCTGCGCGCGCATTCAGCCGGTCGCATAGGAAAGCATTTACAATGCTTTCCTATGGACGCTTGCGTGCTCTCACTGTGATATTCACAGTGAGAATCACGCAAGCGCCTCTAGCGGCTGTCAATGAGACAGCCACTAGAGGATTTGGGGGAAGGCTTAACCCATTTATAAACATAGCAGTTTCTCTGTAACTGCTATGTTTATAAAAAAAATGGGTTAACCCTAGCTGGACCTGGCACCCAGACCACTTCATTAAGCTGAAGTGGTCTGGGTGCCTAGAGTGGTCCTTTGAGCAAGAAGGCCTGGAATATTTGATCCAGCCGCCTCAGTGTGTAGGCATAAGTGTCGCTGGGTGCCCCTTTGGTAACAGTCGTGCCATATGCATTTGTGCAGGCTGCGTCCGCAATCTTGGGATTTTGAGCCGCACTCTGTGGTTTGCTCTGTGGACTAGGAAGTCAATACTGGTGTAGCTGGCTGCTCTCCAGGGGGGACCGGGATATCAACCACCGGTCCAGAGGGTGGGAGGGGGTTGGAAAGTCACGTGTATAGTGGCTTAGTTCAGCGGGAGGAAAGCTGCCATTTCTCCCCCGTTCTGACTCCAGTAGGCCTCAACCTGCTGCAGTTCTTGATGCCTCAGAGCGTCGCTTAAGGTACTCACAAGTAGATTAAGGTGCCCCCAGCATAAAAGTCACCGTGAGCAGAGGATTCGGAGTTGTCAGCCAGGGATATCACCGGGTAAGCGGCGTTTACAACAGGAGCTCGTGTGATGCACGTCTTGCCAGCTTGCAGTCCAGGCTCCACCACCCCCGAACCTGCTTTTTTAATGTGAAAACCCTTACAACAAGTTTTGAAATGTAATATATATATATATATTTATATATATAATACAGTTGCAAGAAAAAGTATGTGAACCCTTTGGAATGATATGGATTTCTGCACAAATTGGTCATAAAATGGGATCTGATCATCATCTAAGTCACAACAATAGACAATCACAGTCTGCTTAAACTAATAACACACAAAGAATGAAATGTTGCCATGTTTTTATTGAACACACCATGTAAATATTCACAGTGCAGGTGGAAAAAGTATGTGAACCCCTAGACTAATGACATCTCCAAGAGCTAATTGGAGTGAGATGTCAGCCAACTGGAGTCCAATCAATGAGATGAGATGAGATTAGAGGTGTTGGTTACAGCTGCCCTGCCCTATAAAAACACACACCAGTTCTGGGTTTGCTTTTCACAAGAAGCATTGCCTGATGTGAATGATGCCTCGCACAAAAGAACTCTCAGAAGACCTACGATTAAGAATTGTTGACTTGCATAAAGCTGGAGAGGGTTATAAAAGTATCTCCAAAAGCCTTGCTGTTCATCAGTCCACGGTAAGACAAATTGTCTATAAATGGAGAAAGTTCAGCACTACTGCCATCCTGTAAAGATGACTGCAAGAGCACAGCGCAGACTGCTCAATGAGGTGAAGAAGAATCCTAGAGTGTCAGCTAAAGACTTACAAAAGTCACTGGCAAATGCTAACATCCCTGTTAGCGAATCTACAATACGTAAAACACTAAACAAGAATGGATTTCATGGGAGGATACCACAGAGGAAGCCACTGCTGTCCAAACAAAACATTGCTGCACATTTACAGTTTGCACAAGAGCACCTGGATGTTCCACAGCAGTACTGTGGACAGATGAAACTAAAGTTGAGTTGTTTGGAAGAAACACACAACACTATGTATGGCGAAAAAGAGGCACAGAACACCAACATCAAAACCTCATCCCAACTGTGAAGTATGGTGGTGAGGGCATCATGGTTTGGGGCTGCTTTGCTGTGTCAGGGCCTGGACGGATTGCTACCATCGAAGGAAAAATTAATTCCCAAGTTTATCAAGACATTTTGCAGGATAACTTAAGGCCGTCTGTCTACCAGCTGAAGCTCAACAGAAGATGGGTGTTGCAACAGGACAATGACCCAAAGCATAGAAGTAAATCAACAACAGAATGGCTTAAACAGAAGAAAATACGCCTTCTGAAGTGGCCCAGTCAGAGTCCTGACCTCAACCCGATTGAGATGCTGTGGCATGACCTCAAGAAAGCGATTCACACCAGACATCCCAAGAATATTGCTGATCTGAAACAGTTCTGTAAAGAGGAATGGTCAAGAATTACTCCTGACCGTCTGATCTGCAACTACAGGAAACGTTTGGTTGAAGTTATTGCTGCCAAAGGAGGTTCAACCAGTTATTAAATTCAAGGGTTCACATACTTTTTCCACCTGCACTGTGAATGTTTACATGGTGTGTTCAATAAAAACATGGCAACATTTCATTCTTTGTGTGTTATTAGTTTAAGCAGACTGTGATTGTCTATTGTTGTGACTTAGATGATCAGATCACATTTCATGACCAGTTTGTGCAGAAATCCATATCATTCCAAAGGGTTCTCTTGCAACTGTATACATACACAGTATCTCCCAAAAGTGAGTACACCCCTCACATTTTTGTAAATATTTTATTATATCATTTCATGTGACAACATTGAAGAAATGACACTCTGCTGCAATGTAAACTAGTAAGTGTACAGCCTGTATAACAGTGTAAATTTGCTGTCATTAATGTCTAAACTGTTGACAACAAAAGTGAGTACACCCCTAACTGGAAATGTCCAAATTGGGCCCAATTAGCCATTTTCTCTCCCCGGTGTCATGTGACTCGTTAGTGTTACAAGGTCTCATATGTGAATGGGGAGCAGGTGTGTTAAATTTGGTGTTATCGCTCTCACACTCTCTCATACTGGTTACTGGAAGTTCAGCATGGCACCTCATGGCAAATAACTCTCTGAGGATCTGGAAAAAAAAGAATTGTTGCTCTACATAAAGATGGCCTAGGCTATAAGAAGATTGCCAAGACCCTGAAACTGAGCTGCAGCACGGTGGGCAAGACTATACAGCGGTTTCACAGGACAGGTTCCACTCAGAACTGGCCTCACCATGGTCTACCAAAGAAGCTGAGTGCACGTGTTCAGCGTCATATCCAGAGGTTGTCTTTGGGAAATAGACGTATGAGTGCTGCCAGCATTGCTGCAGAGGTTGAAGGGGTGGGGGTAAGCCTGTCAGTGCTCAGACCATACGCCGCACACTGCATCAAATTGGTCTACATGGCTGTTGTCCCAGAAGGAAGCTCCTTCTAAAGATGATGCACAAGAAAGCCCGCAAACAGTTTTCTGAAGACAAGCAGACTAAGGACATGGATTACTGGAACCATGACCTGTGATCTGATGAGAAGAAGTTAAACTTATTTGATTCAGATGGTGTCAAGCGTGTGTGGCAGCAACCAGGTGAGGAGTACAAAGATAAATGTGTCTTACCTACAGTCAAGCATGGTGGTGGGAGTGTCATGGTCTGGGCTTGCATGAGTGTTGCCGGCACTGGGGAGCTACAGTTCATTGAAGGAACCATGAATGCCAACATGTACTGTGACATTATGAAGCAGATCATGATCCCCTCCTTTCGGAGACTGGGCCGCAGGACAGTATTCCAACATGATAACGACCCCAAACAAACCTCCAAGACGACCACTGCCTTGCTAAAGAAACTGAAGGTAAAGGTGATGGACTGGCCAATCATGTCTCCAGACCTAAACCTTATTGAGCATCTATGGGGCATCCTCAAACAGAAGGTGGGGGAGCGCAAAGTCCAGCTCCGTGATGTCGTCATAGAGGAGTGAAAGAGTACTCCAGTGGCAACCTGTGAAGCTCTGGTGAACTCCATGCCCATGAGGGTTAAGGCAGTGCTGAAAAATAATGGTGGCCACACAAAATATTGACGCTTTGGGCCCAATTTGAACATTTCCACTTAGTGGTGTACTCACTTTTGTTGCCAACGATTTAGACATTAATGGCTGTGTGTTGAATTATTTTGAGGGGACAGCATATTTACACTGTTATACAGGCTGTACACTGTCATATTCACTGAAAACTTTTACCTTTCAGTCAATTAGTTCCAGCAGCAATTCCTGTTTTCCGCCACTAGTGGCCTCACTAGCCACTAATCAACCAAAAACACTTTCACCTGAATAGCATGATCATCTAAACAGGCTTTAAGAGGTCACACCCGACTTCAAGTGGACAAGACTTCTTATCCTGACTCCTACTCCAAAATCCTGATACCATCGGAACCATCCCAATTCATCCTTTTCAACTTGCCTCACTTACTGAACACTGCTTAACCAAACTGAAGATCCTGATTGTCTATTCCTACCAACTTTATTCAAATACAGGACTTTGATTTAATATTGAAAAACCCTGCTGTACAACCTCCAAGCTAAAGAGTAGTGATGTGCATGGGCAAAAAATTTGGTTTGGTTCGGGACTTCCGAAATTCGGCACTTCTGAAATTCGGGACTTTGGCAATCTGAAATTCGGGACTTTGGCACTGTGGGAATTCCCTAAGCCTAACCCTAACCCCAACCCTACCCCCAACCTACCCCCAACTCCAACTCTACCTGCAAACCCACCCCTACCCTACCCCCAACCCCAACCCAACCCCATCCCTACCCCTACTCCTCCGGGGTGGTAGGGGTAGGGTTGGGGTTAGGTTTGGGGGTAGGGGTAGGGTTAGATTCCTGTCATCATTCCCTTAATTTTTCCTCCCTCTCCTGTTTTGCCATTTTTCAGAAATCAGAAGCACTACGGCACTTCCGAAATTCGGCACTTCGGCAATTCAGTTTGGTTCGGCACTTCGAAAATAACATGTATAGCTTGGAGGAAAGACGAGACAGGGGGGATATGATAGAAACATTTAAATACATAAAGGGAATCAACACAGTAAAGGAGGAGACTATATTTAAAAGAAGAAAAACTACCACAACAAGAGGACATAGTCTTAAATTAGAGGGACAAAGGTTTAAAAACAGTATCAGGAAGTATTACTTTACTGAGAGGGTAGTGGATGCATGGAATAGCCTTCCAGCTGAAGTGGTAGAGGTTAACACAGTAAAGGAGTTTAAGCATGCGTGGGATAGGCATAAGGCTATCCTAACTATAAGCTAAGGCCAGGGACTAATGAAAGTATTTAGAAAACTGGGCAGACTAGATGGGCCGAATGGTTCTTATCTGCCGTCACATTCTATGTTTCTATGTAAATTGGCACTTCAGCAATTCAGACATTCGGAAGCATCCGAATGTCCGAATGCCGAAATTCGTATGAATTTAAATTTGGACCGAAACGAATTGCACATGTCTACTAAAGAGACTGATTCTCTAAACGTCAAACTTATTTTACTTATCTTATTACTTGTTCCTTTATACTGTTGTTTAGTTGTATATAATTGTCATGTAACCTATAATTTCTATTATAGGTTTTCCTTGCCTTATCCTTCATACTCACCTATAATTTTGTTTATAGGTTCTCCTTCATACTCACCTATAATTTTGTTTATATGTTCTCCTTTGTACTCACCTTTAATTTTTTTATAGGTTCTACTTCTATTTATCTCTTACCACCTGTATCCTGATAACCTGCCTAGGGCGTATTGTCTAAACCTAAATTTCTATTATCTCCTTTCATCTGTATTGTTTCCTTTTCCCTTAAGTTCTGCTACTCTTATTATTTTCTTGTCAAATAATGTCTAAAGTTCAAAATAAAGAACATAAAGTTAACCCTGTCATAAGTTTCTTGTCTGACCTGATGCAAAACCTGACATACACTTACTACTTTACATTGTAGCAGAGTGCCATTTCTTCAGTGTTGTCACATGAAAAGATATAATGAAATATGTACAAAAATGTGAGGGGTGTACTCACTTTTGTGAGATACTGTATATTTTAAATTAAGTATATTTAAAAAAAAAAATGAGAACTGCTCCCTCTCTTTAGTATATGACAGGATCCTTCAGCCACAAACATGCACCTTGGGTCAGACAGTGTTTGAAAACTAACTGTTAGTCTCTATGGTCTTCCCTGCTTGTGAATGAACCAGGGAAAATATAGATATTATACGTTTCCAAGCACTTTTTAACCTAAGGTACATGTATATGGCTGAAGGATCCTGTCATATACTAAAGGGAATTTCCTGTTTGTTTTTTTCATTTTAAAAAAAAAAATCTATTTCCTTTCAAAACTTGATGAAAGGATTATTATATTAAAAAGATATGTTTTGAGGTGACAGTTGTCCTTTAAAGCGGCTCAGTTACCACCTTGTCACTTTTAAATATTCCATAAAAATAAGGTATAAAATAATACTGACCGTGTTAAAATGTCACCCTCCTATATCTGTTAACCCCTTAAGGACCGAGGACGGTTCAGGACCGTCATCGGCATTTTTGCATTGCCGACCGAGGACGGTCCTGAACCGTCCTAACGGTCCAATGTACTTACCCGATCGCCGTCGTTCCCCCGGCGGCGATCGGCGGTGCTCCCGTTGTGGGGAGACTGCCTGCAGCCCAGACAGTCTCCCCATGGCGGATTAGGACCCCTGTGGCCATGTGATCGCCCAACAGGGTGACCACATGGTCACAATAGGTGTCCTAGTCTCTGCCTGCAGGGGGACTGTCTGTGCTGACAGGCAGTCTCCCTGCTTAGTGTAAAATCATAAAAAAAAATAAAGTTTAAAGTTAATAAATAAAAATAATAATTATATATGTGTATATATATATATGATATATAGACGTATATCATATATATAATGTCATACTAAGTGTATTTTTATATTAATATGTACATATATTAATATAAAAATACACTTATAATTAAATTACACACGTGTATATATATAATATATATAATAACTATATATATTGTATATATATTATTATAAACTACAAATAATAAGTAATTTAAATTAAACTAAAAAAATTAAAAATAATAATAAAAATTTAAAAAAAATTATATATCTATACGAAATTTTATTCTAACTGTATTTTGATATTAATATATATATATTTATATCAAAATACACTTAGAATGAAATTGTATATATATCTATGTATATATAAATAAATAAAAAGAATACAAACTATTCATATGTCCATATACAAAATTACATAAATAATTATATAAATATACACGTAGACTTCAAATATATAAATATGCATATATATTTAAATTCTACGTGCGTATTTATGTAATATTTTTACATAATTAAAATTATTTTATTGATTGCAATTTAAGGGACCTGCCTGCCAACCCAGGCCGAAAGTCCAGAGAATTTAATTTGCTATCACTGTATTTTACCCTGTAACGTTCTACGACACCCTAAAACCTGTACATGGGGGGTACTGTTTTACTCGGGAGACTTCGCTGAACACAAATATTAGTGATTCAAAACAGTAAAACATATCACAGCGATGATATTGTCAGTGAAAGTGACTTTTTTTTTTGCATTTTTCACACACAAACAGCACTTTTACTGATGATATAATTGTTGTGATACATTTTCCAGTTTTGAAACACTAATATTTGTGTTCAGCAAAGTCTCCTGAGTATAACAGTACCCCCCATGTACAGGTTTTATAGCGTTTTTGAAAGTTACAGGGTCAAATATATGGGTCATATTTTTACATTGAAAATGGCCAGGTTGGTTACGTTGCCTTTGAGAGCGTATGGTAGCCCAGGAATGAGAATTACCCCCATGATGGCATACCATTTGCAAAAGTAGACAACCCAAGGTATTGCAAATGGGGTATGTCCAGTCTTTTTTAGTAACCACTTAGTCACAAACACTGGCCAAAATTAGCGTTCAATTTAGTTTTTTACTTTTTTCACACACAAACAAATATGAACGCTAACTTTGGCCAGTGTTTGCGACTAAGTGGCTACTAAAAAAGTCTGGACATACCCCATATTGAATACCCTGTGTTGTCTACTTTTAAAAAAATATGTACATGTGGGGTGTTATTTAGCGATTTATGACAGATAATAGTGTTACAATGTCACTATTGATACATTTTACAAATGTATGTTTTGAAACCGCAATATCCTACTTGTACTTATAGCCCTATAACATGCAAAAAGCATGTAAACACTGGGTATTTTTGAACTCAGGACAACATTTTGAATCTATTTAGCAGTTTTTTTCATTCGCTTTTGTAGATGAGTAAAAGATTTTTTACATAAAAGTCAAAAAACATGTATTTTTTTCAATTTTTCATCATATTTTTTCAGTTTTTAAAAATTAAATTACATGAGATTATATAAATAATGGTATGTAAAGAAAGCCCATTTTGTCCTGAAAAAAACAATATATAATTTGTATGGGAACAGTAAATGAGAGAGCGGAAAATTACAGCTAAACACAACCACCACAAAAGTGTCAAAAAGATGCCTGGTCGCAAATGTACAACATCGCAAAAACAGTCCTTAAGGGGTTAAAGCAGTTATTATTATATGATAAATAAGATATTGGTCCTTTGGGAGGTTATTGGGGAAATTATGTAGTAAAAAAAACTATCTGGCACAAAGGAGATGCCAGTACTAGATGTAATAAATCCTGCAATCGCTTTCCAAAAAACTCTTAATTTGAGTCAGGCCCACCAAATATGCACTATAGTGCCAATGAAAACAACAAAGTGCTCTGTGCTTAAAGGCGCTCAGACAAATAGAAAAGTGCAAAGTGATAGCAGCTTTTAGACAAACGTAGGGACACCCCACCCTACTATAACAGAATATACAATTAATTAGTAAATGGTAAGTAAAGGGCGCAGTGCTAAAATTAGTGTTACACTTACCGAATGAGGTTAAAAAATGACAACACTGTAAAGATAAACAAAAAAAACATATATTTTAACACCGTTGGTAATTAGTCAGTGGACTAATATAAAAAGAATCCACTCACATGGGTAAGAGCCCAGTATGGATAGGCTCAAATTACTTCAGCTTTAGTGCACTCTGGTGACACTCCTCCTTTTCTTTTGGAGCATATGTGGTCAATATTCTCATGTAGTGGGAGACAAAAAAAGGTAGACAGGGGGCAAAGCCAACCCTAGTGCATTAAACTAACAGTCACAGATTACAACTGTAGTGCACAGTTTGCTTCTCACCTTTCAAGGTGCCTGGACCTGGCACCTAGTATATAGATAGATGTATCAATTAAGGGAGGTAGAACCCTTCTTTACTCAGCAGCAGCAATAGCAGATGATCCACAGGACACTGTTCCAAATAGTCAGGGCCGTCTTTAACGCGGGGCAAACGGGGCAGCTGCCCCGGGCCCAGTAGCTCCTGGGGGGCCCAGAGCAGCTGCCCCGTGGGCCCCGCGATTTGCGCAGCCCCCCTTGGATCCGGCGGTGCGGCTGCACAGAGCCGCACCGGCCCGCAGGCTGAGGAGGCTCCCCGGGTGGCTCATGCACTAAGGGCCACCCGGAGAGCATGTGTGAGCAGGGGCCCGGTCTGGCGCTGTGACGCTTAAACAGCGCGACCGGGCCCCTTCCTGTACCGGCTGGGAGGAAGTGACGTCACTTCGAGGAAGTGATGTCACTTCCTCCCGACGGAGAGCACAGCCGCGCGGGAGGAGAATGGCACGGAGGGGAGTTCCAGAGGAGAACTCCCATCTGCCTCAGCCTGCCACTGGGCCCCAGGGAAACCACCCTCCAGGAAAAGGTAAGAACCTGGAGGGTGGCTAAATGTATGCTTGTGTGTGTCAGTATGTCTGTCTGTGTATGTATGTATGTGTGTTTGTATATGTCAGTAGGCCTGTGTGTGTCAGTATGTCTGTCTATGTGTATGTCAGTATGCCTGTGTGTGTCAATACTTCTGTCAGTGTATGTGTCTGTGTGTGTCAGTGTATGTGTATGTGTCTGTCTGTGTGTGTATGTATGTCTGTCTGTGTGTGTGTGTCAATACATCTGTCAGTGTATGTGTCTGTGTGTGTCAGTATATCTGTCAGTGTATGTGTCTGTGTGGGTGTGTGTGTGTGTGTGTGTGTGTGTGTGTCAATACGTCTGTCAGTGTATGTGCCTGTGTGTGTATGTATGTATGTATGTCTGTGTGTGTGTCAGTATGTCTGCCAGTATATAATTGTGTGTCAGTGTATGTGTGTGTCAGTATGTATCTGTGAATGTTTTAATGTCTGTCTGTGTGTATGTGCCAGTACGTCTGTCTGTGTGTGTGTCAGTATGCCTGTGTGTGTGTCAGTATGCCTGTGTGTGTGTCAATACGTCTGTCAGTGTATGTATCTGTGTGTGTCAGTATATCTGTCAGTATGTCTGCCAGTGTATGTGTCTGTGTGTGTGTGTCAGTATGTCTGCCAGTATATATTTGTGTGTCAGTGTGTATCTGTGAATGTTTTAATGTCTGTCTGTGTCTGTATGTGCCAGTACGTCTGTCAGTGTGATTGCGCATTGGGCGTAATTGGGGGGGAGGGATAGGAGGGGCAGGGCCCAGGGGGCCCAAGAAAATGCATTGCCCAGGGTCCTAATCATATTATAGACGGCCCTGCAAATAGTATAACGAAAATGTATTAAATTAAACATACCTAAAGAACATCCAAATGGTTCACACTCAGAGACGTGTTTCACCAGTCACAGCCCGGCTTTATCAATCGGTATCATGTTGCTGCTGATCTATGTTTAAATATGTGGGGAAATAAAGGGAAGGATAGGCACACTAGAATCGGGCCATAAAAATACTGAGCCCCGTATAGTGAGCTAATAGGTAATGCTATCCCTTAACTAGGTGTATGGTTGATCAAGCTAAATATAGAGGCTAGTCATCTCATTTAGTAGTCTAGAGTACTGGAGGAGTATGCCTAAAGAACTAATTGTGACGAGGTATATATTAACACAGGATGGAGAATATGGGGAAGGTATACTAAGGGGTGCATTCCATATGCAACAATGGAGAACTTAGCTGAACCTTAGGAATGTTATAGAGTGGATATACTTAATACTCAAGTCCACCCCATACAGTGCCTCAAAGTAAACACAGTAGCATAGATTTCGACTAAAGGTGGGTAAAAGTACTTTCCACTGGTCTAGCTTTTAGTCACTGTTTCAGGTATATATTTGCAAAGGATAGAAGCTGTGGGGCAGATATACTAAGAAGTGCGTTCCATATCCAACAATTGAAGCCCATGGAATAAGCAAAGCTAGGTGGAATGGGCCTTGACAGAGCTAGGAGGCAGGCCTATGGAGGAGTGTTACTTGATTGGTCAATTGATAAAAGGGGAGTGGCTTAGTCATATAAATATTCGCCATTTTAAAATTGGGTTCCATTTTTATTTGAAATCTTTACCTGTTGTTAGCTGTTGCTGGCTTCTGGTTGGGATTTCTTCTTTTTTGTCTTTCAGATGGATTCCGTGGCTGAGAGTGATATGGCAGCGATCCTCGAGGGCGTGAAGGCGGCGATCCGGCAGCATGGCACAGCTTGGATGGAGCAGCAGCTGGGGGCAGCACTGAGCATGGCGGGTCCGTCGGCGGCGCCGGCGCGGAGGACTTTGCGCCGGACCAGGCCTCCACAGCGATTGAGCCCTGAGGCCGGTGCTGGCGCGGTTAGGAGTCGCAGCCCGTCAGCAGGCGGGACAAGGACCGGCAATAGGAGATGTGGCGGCCGGGCTAGGATCCGCGGAGGTAGCGGCCCGGAGGCGACCGCGCAGCAAGGTCGGCAAGCGCCATCTGAGGTCTGCGGTCAGGACAAGATGGCGCCGAGGAACTCAGAGGCAGCGGGCTCGTTACCAGCAGCGGGTCCCGTTGGGAGCAGGGAGCAGCCCGCAGGACAGAGTAAACGCGGTGAGTCGCCCCCTGGGTCAGTTAGGGCAAAAAGGGGTAAAAAACAGGGGTTGTCAAATGAGGCCCTCTTAACCCGTTCAGGTTCAGCGGATGGTGGGGCAGCCAGTAAGGGCTTGGACAGCAGGGGACAGTCAGCACCTGCCACACATTCCAGGGCGGGTAGGGCGGCACCCAGAGCACGCAGCGGGTTGCAGCAAGCGAGGGCTAGGCCGCAAGCACCCCTTCCATCAGCGCAGCGGCCACAGGTGACAGGCGATAGGACTGCTCATAGGGCGCTGGTGACGGGTGGCGGGGTCGCAGCAGGCAGTGGCATGGCCCCCTCCAGAACTGGCACTGAGATGGGGCGCTGTAGGCCGGCAGATCAGCGGGCGGGCAGGGAAGGCCGCGCTCAGGATAGGTCGGACAGCCCCTTTAGTTGGCGCAGGGACAGGGGGGGTGATAGGGGATCCCGTCATCGCTCCAGGAGTAACCGGCGGAGCAGACAGCGCAGCAGCAGCGGGGAGTCGTCGGTTGGGCGTTACCGCGGCTCACCCGTTCGGGGTCCAGTCTCGCGGGGGAGTGCATCCAGGTCGGCGAGCAGGGGCTCTCCTGACAGGCGAGACAGAAGTTCGTCCGGTGACAGGTGTGGCAGACAGGGCCGGCAGGCCAGGAGTAGCAGTACGCATAGGAGCGCAAGGGTTGAGGTTAGGGAGGATTTGGGTTCTGAAGACGGCCTCCCCAGTTGTGCTTCTTTCGTCCACAGGTCATTGGATGTCGGGTCAGCGGGCCGTAGGAGGCCTAGGGACGGCGGAGAATCCGCAGCAGCATCGCCAGGCCCATCGCATGGCGGAGTTCGGGATGCAGCCCCAGGATCAGCAACACCTCGGGGTTTGGTCGGTGAGTTGCACAGTACACCACACTCTGGAGATTTATTAGAGGGCTTAAAATCGTTCCTTACATCTTGGAGTTCAGGGCTGGATAAGGGGGCTTCTTTTAGCATGGCTTGGTTGCCAGGATCGTCGGGTTTGGGGTCGGGGGTGCTTCCGGTCCCCGAGCGGGCAGGGAGCGGGGCAGGTGAGTTGGCAGCAGCGTTAGGGGGGTCAGTAGCCTCAGAAGTGGCTGTGGAGAGGGACACGCTAGTGGGGGAGATTCCGGATGCAGCACGGCAGAATGTACACGTGTCGTTTGCGGGTCCGCTAGGGTGTCACCTTAAGATGGAAGTTAAAGAAAGGTTGTGGAAGGGTGAATTTGTGGAGATCTTCTCCCTTCTCCCTTTAGATGAGTACCTGGATTTGAAGGAGGAGGATAAAAAGGACGCTAAAAAAGAGGAGGAGGAAAAGCGGCGTCGGTATAGGAAAATCCCGAAAACTTTCGGGAATTGGTTGCGAGCATTTTGCATACTGGCGAGTGTGCTGGGGGAAAAGGCCCCTGAAAAATGTTCCCAGCTGTTTTGTTACTTAGACGGGGTGTGGGAGTCTTACCGCACGTATGGGGGGCTAGCCTGGTGGCGGTACGATGAGCAGTTTCGCCAGAGGCTATCAGCTAATCCAGGGATGAGGTGGGATCAGATGGACCTACCGTTATGGATGAAGCTGATGATGTCCCAAAAGGCGGCCCCCTTTCAAGGGGGGGCTGGCGCCGGTGCCTCTTCCACCGCGTCGGCTGCGCAAAGGAAGGGGTTTTGCTGGCTTTATAACGAGGGCCAATGTAAGTGGGGTGCCTCATGCCGCTTTAAGCATGAATGCTCCGGATGTGGAGGGGGCACGGTTACAACAGGTGTTTCAAGCGGGGTAAGTCCGCAGCACCTAGCTCGGCCGGAGGGGCTTCGGCACCATCCGCTGCCGCTGGGTCGGTCACCAGTGAAGGTAGACGCGATGCTCCCGTGGCTAAACAGCTACGGTAAACGAGAGGATGCCTGTTTGTTGTTTGAGGGATTTACGAAGGGTTTTATCATTCCCTTCCGGGAGCGGGTTGTGGCACCTCGTTTCCGTAATCTGCGCTCCGTTGGCGAACATCATGATGTAGTGTGTGAGAAATTGCTTCATGAGGTTCGCCTGGGCCGGATGGCGGGACCGTATAAAGAGCCTCCGCTGCCCGATCTCAGGGTTTCCCCTCTAGGCTTAGTGCCAAAGAAGGAGGCGGGAAAATTTCGCCTCATCCACCACTTGTCATACCCGAAAGGGTCATCGGTCAATGATGACATTGACGGGGCTCTCTGTTCTGTTTCCTACGCATCATTCGACCAGGCGGTCGAGCTGGTAAGGGAGGCAGGACGCGGAGCGTTGTTGGCTAAGGCTGACATTGAAGCGGCTTTCCGCCTTTTGCCCATTCACCCAATGTGTAACCACTTATTGGGTTGTTTTATCGATGACAGCTATTTTGTGGATCTGTGTCTACCCATGGGTTGCTCCATTTCATGTGCGTACTTTGAGAAATTTAGTACGTTCGTGGAATGGGTAGTGAGGAAGGAGGCGGGCACCAAGTTTGTGGTCCATTATTTGGATGACTTCTTGTGTGTGGGGCCGGCCGGCTCCGACGCTTGCCGTTTCAGGTTGCGGTGTCTTGAATGGGTTAGCCAGGTTTTTGGGATACCTCTGGCTCGCGACAAGACCGTGGGGCCTGTTACTTGCCTTAGTTTCCTAGGACTTGAGATTGACACGGTCGCCGGGGAATGTAGGTTGCCAGCGGATAAGTTGGAGTCCCTGCGCGACGCTATTTCAGAGTTGCGGGGGGCAAGGAAGGCGACCCTGCGGGATATACAATCGCTGTTGGGACGGTTGAATTTCGCTTGTCGCATTATTCCGGTGGGTAGGGTGTTTAACCGGTTCCTAGCCAAAGCCACGGCGGGAGTGCGGTCACCTCATCATTTTATTAGAGTCACCGCTCCGATCAAGGAGGACTTGGGGGTATGGGAGACCTTCCTGAAGGATTTTAATGGGAAGGTCTTTTTCAGGGAAAAGTGTATTGAATCGCCCGAGTTGGAATTCTTTACCGATGCATCTGGGAGTGTAGGTTTCGGGGCCTACTTCGCGGGTCAGTGGTGTGCGGAAAGATGGCCTGAACAGTGGGCAGTCAGCCCGCTGATTCGGAACTTGGCTTTTCTCGAGCTGTTCCCATTGGTGGTGGCACTCTCTTTGTGGGGCCAGGTTTTACGCAATAGGAGAGTGGTTTTCTTTACTGACAACATGGCTGTTGTGGAGGCGGTGAACAATCTGTCAGCGTCCTCGGTCCCAGTGGTCCGCTTGCTTCGCCGGTTTGTTTTGTACTGCATGCAGTTAAACATTGTTTTTCGTGCACGTCATGTCCCAGGTTTCTTAAACGTAATTGCGGATGCTCTTTCTCGCTTTCAGTGGGAAAAGTTTCGGGCGGAGGCTCCGACCGCGCAAAAGGAGGGTCTGCCATGTCCGGATCTGATGTGGCGGCTCGGGACATCTTGCTTGGAAGACTGATCAGGGATTCGTTGGCTCCGGGCACGTGGGCAGCGTATAGTAAAGTGTGGGAAAGGTGGGACGAAGCAGTAGGCTGTACAGGGGACAAGGTATCGGCAAAGGTACGTCTCGAGACTCTATTATGGTTGCTTTGCCGGCTGTTCGCAGGGGGTGCTTCCCCGGCAGTGGTTGGTCGGAACTTGGCAGCCCTAGCGTTTCTCTTCAAGCTCCGTGGGTGGGAGGATTTGACAAAGTCGTTTATTGTGCGGCAGGCAGTAAAAGGTTATCGCAAGGGGAAGTCTGTCCCTGACAGTAGGAGGCCGGTGTCTTTCACGGTGCTTCTGCAGCTTCTGGGGGTCTTGCCAAGTTTGTGTTTTTCGCTGTTTGAGGTCTTGCTATTTAAGGTGGCTTTTGTATGGGCCTTTTTCGGGGCATTTCGGGTGGGTGAGATTGTAAGTGGGAGTAAGCTTAGGCAAGGGGGTCTTCAGTTCGAGGACGTGGACTTGAGGGTGGCAGAAGTGGCTATTCGGCTACGGCGCTCGAAGACTGATGTCTTTGGGAGAGGTTGGACGATTAAGCTGTCTGCTATACCTCAGGTGGAGGCTTGCCCGGTGGGCTGTGCTCAGCGATATGTGGAAGTCCGCCCTGAAGGGCGGGGTTCCTTTTTTCGCCATGCGGACGGCTCGGCGTTGTCGAGGTTCCAATTCACCAGGGTCTTTAAGTTGGGTTTGGAGCGCTTGGGCATGGATCCCTCGCAATTTGGCACCCACTCGTTCAGGATCGGGGCTGCCACAGAGGCGGCGAGATTAGGCTTGGGGGACGAGTTGGTTAAGAAAATTGGGAGATGGGAATCGCTTAGATTCCGGTCATATGTACGACCTGACCTGTTATTATAAATCAAGTAGATGTTTTGGCGGTACAATCCAGGTTGGCCGTGGTTATAAGTTATTTCTTTTCTTTTCAGGTGGAGTCGCATGGATAGTAGGCCACTCATATGTCTACTGGGCTGAACGGAGGGCTGCAGTTCGGAGACAAGGCACGCAGCTCGGCTTTCCGTTGGATGTGTTACATGTGTTGTGGTTTGGTTTTCGTGGTTATGGTTGGAGAGATACGTGTTTGGATTTATTCCGGAGGATAGGGCAAGGGGAAGTCCCCGAGTTCATATTGTTCCACACAGGGGGGAATGATTTTGGGTTGGTCCCGCAAAGGGAATTAGTTCGTGGGATTAAAAGGGACTTGGATAAGTTGAGGTCTTTGATTCCCGGGGTGGTTATTGTTTGGTCGGAAACGGTACCGCGTTTCCATTGGCGTCATGCGAGGGATTTCGCAGCGATGGCAAGATATAGACGGAAGTTCAATAAGTTGTTGGCGATTTTTATTAAGAGATCTGGGGGGGTAGTTGTGCGGCACAGGGAGCTGGAGGATATGTTACCGGGATACTTCCGGCGTGATGGGGTTCATTTGTCTGAGGTGGGTTTGGATTTTCTTAATTTGTGCTTTCAGGATGGTTTGCGGCAGGCTTTGTTTATTCGGGGTGGGGGCGCCCAGGAGGCTTGAGGGGTCAAGCTCTGTGCTGTGGCGGGGGATGGTTTAGTTTAATTGGGGGTAGGTCGGTTTTTGGTAAGTGGGATAGGTCAAGAGGAATACTTACCTTTAGATTTGGTGGTAGGTTCGAGCTCGGCGGTAGCTACGAACCTGGGGGTGTAGGGGTGTCTCGGTATGCCCCTACACTGGAAATGGATGCCCTTGGTGGCTGGGACAATGGTGTAGGGGTGTCTTGGTATGCCCCTACAGTTGAAAGGGATGCCCTTGGTGGCTATGTGATGGTGTAGGGGTGTCTTGGTATGCCCCTACTGTGAAATGGGATGCCCTTGGTGGCTATGATAATAGTGTAGGGGTGTCTCGGTATGCCCCTACAATTGGAAATGGTTGCCCTGGGTGGCTGTGTTAATTGTTTATGTTATTTATGATATGTTACATTGTTATATGGTATTATGTAAATATGTTTGAGGTCATTGTCTGGGTATTTAGTTATGTTAATTGGGGGAATGTCTTTTCAAATGTTGGTGACAATGACCTCTTAAATTTTATATTTTAATTTGATATATTTATGTAATTAATAAAGCCGTGGAATAATTTTGCCAAATAATCCTTGTGTCTGTGTTTATTGGAGGTTAATTGGTTATAACTGGAATAGGCCAAAGAGACGACAATGCGCATGTCAAGAGATTTTAGCTGAACTTAGTACAAGTCCTCAAAATTACTTCAGTAGCGTAGGTTGCAACTACAGGTAGATAACGATACTCTCCAGTAATCTAGCTTTCACGGCAGCCTGTTCTAAAAATCACTAGGTATAAGCTATATACAGAACAAGACACACTGGGCTGCTCTCAACTGATCAGCTGACAAACACTGCTTTGAGGCAGCCTATGCTAGATCAACTGAATAACTCCTAAATTGCATTATTAGATGAAGGGTAAAGTAACCTCTGCATATCCGATCAAAAGTGCCCCCGAAAATAAGAAAAGTGCAGTTAAAAAGTAAAAAAAGGTGCTCCCATGATCACTAACACCACAGAATGTCCCAATTGCAACTGCCAAGCAACATCACTAGTACCCAGCTAGACCGCTCACGGCAGAGATGCGAGGATTTATACCCGAATCGATCCCTAGCAATATAAAATAATAAAACCCTCAGCTCCTGGGCTATGTTACTTTGAGATGCACAGTAAAACTACCTGTTGACACTAACGGATGCTTTGTCTGAAATCTTTCTTGTTATTTACCTGTATGACCTCTCATGTTCGAGAGCTGTGAATAAACAAAGAATTTTAAAAAAGTAAAAAAGGTGCATCAGCCCAAATGGCTCACTGTGGATAAATGTGTTCCCACAGTGCTATAAACAAATTAGCATAACTGGGCGCCCAGTTATGCAAAAATTTTTATGGCATTGTGGGAACACATATTTATCTACAGTGACCATAGATGGGGTGCGAGTCTCGTGGTCTATCGCCGTTACATAGATGACATATTGTCTATATGGAAAGGTGACGAACAATCATTATACAGGTTTTTAACCCATTTAAATTTTAATGATTGGGGCATTACACTAACCAGTAAGTTTAGTAAAACATCAGTGGATTGTTTAGACCTTAACATTTATGTAGAAGGCAACACCTTGAAAACTTGCACTTTCTTTAAAAAGGTAGAAGGAGAAGAGTTGCCACTTCTCTCCGTGGCAACCTAAAGAACAATTATTGCGTATTAAACGTAATTGTACTGATGATTTAAGGTTTCAAGAACAAGCAAGCAGAATAATCAATGATTTTAAAGAAAAAGCATACCAGGATGAACCATTACAATCATCATATAATTAAGTAAAAAATAAAGATATAAAAGAGCTAATCAAATATAAAGATAAAAGTACCAATTTAAATCACCAACACCTTAATTTTATTTGTGACTTTAGCTGCAAAAGTAGACAATTTAAGAAAATTATAAATAAATATTGACCAATTTAAAAAAAAATGATAGCATTTTAAACAGTATATTCCCTGATAAACCTATAATAACCTATCGGGTTGTGCAAAATCTGCGGAGCAACCTAGTTCATAACCATATACCATTAAATAGGTTCTTTAATGAATCAAATTGATTTTATGGTTGTGGCACAAGTGGGGCTTGTAAGAACACCAATAGCAAAAAAAGATGAATTAATAAATTTAATCACCCACAAGATAAGAAGAAAAGTTTTAAGATTAAACAAATTATTACATGTCATTCCACTAAAATAATTTATATGTTAAATTGCCCTTGTGCTCTAACATATATAGGCAGAACCACTAGGGCTCTTCATATTAGAATTCAGGAGCATGTGAGGAACATTAGAAAGGGGTTTGAGAAATACAGTGTTTCTCTACATTTTAAACTTTAACACAAGAGTGATCCTCTACAAATGCAACTTCTTGGAATTCCAAAAATAACTATGAATTGGAGAGGAGGGGATTTAATTAAAATAATTGGTCAAGTGGAGATGCAATGGATTTTTTATTTAAACACTATTCAACCACATGGACTAAATTATGATTTTGAATTATGCAATTTTTTTTTATAATTCATTTTTTTAAATCAAATTTTATGTAATGGACTTTATGTACAGATTTTAACACTGTTATATATATATAATTTTTGCTGACAATGTGGAATTATCTAATTTGCATCTCCATAGAGTTCTTAGAGGAATCCCTCCATTTGAAGGGATTCTTCTATGTATTTTATACATATTCTACATTTTGGATATTTGTGTTTTATTAGTTCTTATCTCACCCCTGACATTTTGACTTATTAATTTGTCTTTGCATTTTGTTGGTTATAAGTACAATGTATATAGGTCTGATTGTATAGGGCTATTACAGTGAGGGAAAAAAAGTATTTGATCCCCTGCTGATTTTGAAAGTTTGCCCTCTGACTAAGAAATGATCAGTCTATAATTTTAATGGTAAGTGTATTTTAACATTGAGAGACAGAATAACAAAAGAATCCAGAAAAACGCATGTCAAAAATGTTATAAATTGTACATGACCCCGTCCATCGTCCCTTTGATGCGGTGCAGTTGTCCTGTCCCCTTAGCAGAAAAACACCACCAAAGCATAATGTTTCCACCTCCATGTTTGACGGTGGGGATGGTGTTCTTGGGGTCATAGGCAGCATTCCTACTCCTCCAAACATGGCAAGTTGAGTTGATGCCAAAGAGCTCGGTTTTGGTCTCATCTGACCATAACACTTTCACCCAGTTCTCCTCTGAATCATTCACATGTTCATTGGCAAACTTCAGACGGGCCTGTACATGTGCTTTCTTGAGCAGGGAGACCTTGCAGGCGCTGCAGGATTTCTGTCCTTCACTGCGTAGTGTGTTACCAATTGTTTCCTTGGTGACTGGTCCCAGCTGCCTTGAGATAATTAACAAGATCCTCCCATGTAGTTCTGGGTTGATTCCTCACCGTTCTCATGATCATTGAAACTCCACAAGGTGAGATCTTGCATGGAGCACCAGACCAAGGGAGACTGACAGTAGGCATGTGCATGGGGAAAATATTCGTCTCGGATCGGCATTCCAAAATTCGGTACTTCATCAATTCGGAACTTCGGCAACTTAAGCACATCGGCACTTGACCACTTCGGAACTTCGGCACTTTGGAACTTCGCCACTTCGGAACTTCGGAACTCTGGCATTTCGGGACTTTTGTTGCAACCGCTTGGTAGATAACTCCCTAATTCCCACGGTATGGGTGGGGGCCAGGGGGGAGGACATTAGGTCCACCCCAATTTGTGTTTAGAGCCCCCACCCACCGCTCAGGGGTGGGGGCCAGGGGGGAGGACATTAGCCCCCCTTATTTTTGTTTAGGGCCCCCACCCACCGCTCAGGGGTGGGGGCCAGGGGGTGGACATTAGGTCCCCCCCCAATTTGTGTTTATGGCCCCCACCCACCGCTCAGGGGTGGGGGCCAGGGGGGAGGACACTAGGTCCCCCCCCCTTATTTTTGTTTAGGGCCCCCACCTGCTCAGGGAGGGGGGACCCTGTTTTATTTCTTTATTTTTTTTAACAGTGAGCAGCCACAGGCTGCTCACTGTTTAATAGACATGCCCCTGCTCGCGGTATAGCGAGTAGGGGCATAATTTACTAATACTAAGTAATTTTTACTTAGTATTAGTACATTTGTCTGAAAGACCAATTTAGGTCTTTCAGCCTTTTAGTAGATAGCTCCCTAATACCGGGGAAATTAGGGAGTCATCTACTTATTCATTCCTGTCATTACACTGACTGGCCAAGTAACTTACATTTTATATGAATGTATGTTACTTGATTGTTGTAAGTGTTGCAAACGCTTACAGCTGAATCTTGTCTATGTTTGTATACTTTTTATTTGAAATTGTATACAGTGTAACATTCTTCTTCTTTCACTGGGTAAGTATATTCGTACTTAGGCAATACTGTGCTTCGGAACTTTGGCACTTTGACACCTCGGAACCTCGACAACTTCGGAACTTCGGTAATTCGGCACTACTACACTTCGGAAATTCGGTAATTTCGGCACTTCAGGACTTCAGCAATTCGGCACTTCGGCAATTCAACTATTCGGACATTCGGAAGCACCCGAATGTCCGAATTACCTGAAATTTGGCCGAATTTTAATTCGGACGAATTTTAATTCGGACCGAAACGAATTGCACATGTCACATGTCTGTTTCTTCCATTTGCGAATAATTTCACCAACTGTTGTCACCTTCTCACCAAGCTGCTTGGTGATGGTCTTGTAGCCCATTCCAGCCTTGTGTAGGTCTACAATCTTCTCCTACTTTACCTTTGTGCTCCTGATTCTTTCTGCTCCTTTACCTTTGTGCTCCTTTTGTCCCTTCTTGCTCCTTGTTGCCCTTTCCAGCTCTTTGCTGACCCTTCCTACTCCTTGCTGACCCTTCCTGCTTCTTGCTGACCCTTACTGCTCATTTCTGCTCCTTCTCCTACCTTACTTTCCTGCTCCTTGCTGACCCTCCCTGTAGGCTGCCCTACCATCCCTGACTTACCTGATCTGTAGGTTGCCCCCTCTCTGCAGTCTGGGAGTTTCTGGCTGCTCTCTGTGCTGCTCCCACGCAGATTCAGTCAGGAGAGAGAAGCAGGGATAAGATGTAGCTTCCTATCCCTAATTCTCTCCTCTCTCCTACTGGCCGGCACCGGTATTGCAGTGTATTCTCACACTGAAACGAAAAATAGCAGCACAAGCTGAAAAATCCAGGGAGGGGCAAGGGCCACCCCCTACCACCCTGCGGACGCCCATGCCGGGAAAGGGCAGTACTTCCTTTTGCTAAATTAAAATAGATCATCAGACATTTTCATTCGCAGGGATGTCACTTGGGAAGAGCATATATTGGGTTTGGAGTGATGTTTGTGGCATCTCATCCTACTTTTACATTCTAGCTTTCCTCCTTTTTACATCATTGTCTAATCCTGTCTTTTACATGTTTTTTTTCCCTCTCTCTGATAATTTTTTCCCCCTATTTTATATAGCACACTTCACATCTTGTTTTATTTTGTTACCATAGTATCTTCTCCCACTGAGAGGTTTCTTTCACTTTATTTTTGCATTGTTTGGTATTCCCCATATTTTTTTCCATTTTGCTTACGACTGGCAAGCCAATAAAAATGCGGATATACTAGATTCCACAGAATTCGAATCCGCAATTTGACACAGTCTTGTTTATGTAGTTTTGTCTTTCTTTTCCATTGTTAATCATTTCAAGTTTAATTTTGTACCGACTGCTTAATTGTTCTTGGACTTTCTTAAAATAAAGAATTTTAGCGAGTATAATTTGAAAATAAATTTGGGAAAGTTACTTTTAAAAAAAACAACAACTTTCTTCTACTGGACTCGGTTATATTTTAAAGGACACACCTTTTTGCTGATTCTACGCTCAAAGGGGTAGTACCACTAGCTGGAAGCTACTCCCTGATAAATATACAGTCATATTACCAGCACTCATTTATTAATGAATCTGCTTGGTTTAACTGATGATAAATTCTAATCGCATTATTAATGTATGACAATTCCTAAGATGCACAGCCACAACAGCAACAGCCTGTAGCCAAATCTTTGTTCTGTTTAATGCAGTCAACAGGCTGCAGAAAAACTGCGTTCTAGAACCCTGAAATCAATCTATTCAGCCAACTAAGCCAATTTTCATGTTAATATGTCGTTTTCTGCTTTTGTAATTGCTTTCTGTTCCTTTATTCCATCTTTTTCAAAACCCAGCCTGTCAAGAATCCTAATTATTCCTGGCATTTGCGCCTCTTGTACTTGGCATGATGCTTACAGTTTATATAAATGTGCTTATGGTTTTCTTTCAATGTGAGAGTATAACAATAAAGACTAAAACATTGCACTAATAAATCAGTGTCTCATTTTGCATGCTTTTCCATTTATATTCCAGAGAGTTAAAAACAAATAACTTTCCTGATAATTTGTTATTTTGGGTCGAGGGAATACATTAAACCAGTAGAATACAACATAATGCATATTTAATAGCTTGAGTAGCAAGTTTCACACAACCTCACAGAGGTACTCTTGCCAATGTGGCCACCCTCTCAAATGTATTTACATCTACTCCAGGTAATTTTCTACACCCAAGTGTACCTGGACTCACCCTGCATGCTTCCTAACCATCCAGATTTGAGTGGGACAATCACGATTTCCAGGTCCCGACTCCCGCCCTTCTGTTCTGATTTAGTTCCCTGATGTGCCGCTTTTGGGGACATATGGGAGCTTTGTACAATAAGTATAGTAGAAAGGCTGAATTCACTGTGCTCCCTGAAGGGTCTGCTCTAAGTGGGCTACTCTAGTCAGGCAGCCTGGGGTGCATTCGGGCAGATACTTTCCAGTCTGGCACATTTGCATCACTGGTCCATTCTCTTTACCTTCCTCTCATTAGGACTAGGGAGGTATTGTCCTGAAATCCCTGTAATGTTTTTTTTCTAGTTGCCCCTAAAAGATGAGGACAAAACAATGAAAACAATATGTAAATATTAAGTACCCAATTGGGTGTAGGAACACTCTTTGCCTTCAGATCAGCTAAATCTAAGCACCACAACCACTACAACACACTCTAGTGGTTGTAATACCAGGATCCATTGCTCACAGAGATGCTCAATCAATACTTAAAATTTTTGAGGTTTTACTTTTGTGACACTGTAATCACCATAACAACTACAACACACTGTGGTAGTTATGTTTGCAGGGTGCTGCACTGCTGTACTGTACTGCGATATATGTCAAACTATTTGAACTTATCTTGCTGTGTTGGGTGCTCACAGACCTTCCAGTCTGAGCTGGATTGATAAAGTGAAAGTTATGTGTCAATTGACACTCTTAGCCAATGAACACTGCTCAGAGGGACACTAAAGTCACCCAGACCACGTCATCTCAATGAAGTGGTCTGGGTTTAGGGGCAACGTACTTTTTAAACCTGCAATGTAAAACATTGCAGTTTTTTTAGAAACTGCAATAGTTACATTGCAAAACTAATTCCACCTATAGTGGTTGTCTTCATGACAGCCACTAAGGGGCTTCCATGGCACTGACCAAGTAAAACACAGAAGCCCATAGTATGGGTAAGCTTGGATACGAACCAGACACTACCCATGCATAGGCATTAGGAACCCAATGCTCCTTTATGAAAAACCATTGCTGGAGGAGGTCTAGCCATGGTGCTGGAGAGTTGGTCAGTGCTGAGGGAGCTTTGGTGCCAGAGAAAGGTAAGTAAACCTTTAATTTTAATCATTTTTATTCCACACAGGAGGACCTATATAGAAGTAGGGACAGGGAAACTATAGAGTTAGAAATACAGGTTTTTATTCCTAACACTAAAGTGTTCTTTTAAATCTGGTATGAGTTAGTATGATAAAGCAAAAGTATGAACTTCCGAATTATCAGACCAACACAGTAGGGTAAGTGTCAAACTGATCATAAACCATTTGATATATTAGTAAGTGCTGTAGTGCTTATGGTTCCTAGTGTGTCTCTTAATATCAGCAATACTGTGAAGTGCCCATTTAGCTTACCCAGTGAGCTTGGATTACGGCCACAGTTCCTCTTTGTTGATGTATTTTATCCATGTGTAGCATATGTCATTTTATGAAGCTACTCACCTGGACAAAAAAAAATCCAGCTTCTGTGACTGATGCTAGTACAATAAGGGATCTGTCCATATCTCATCTTTGGAACTCTGTCAGCTGCCTCATGTTGCTTTGGAAACATATATCTCAGTGCTAATTGTCAGAACTCTTTTATAGAGGATGGAAAATGCTGTCTGGTATTGGAGTCTGGTATTGGATCTAATATGGTTTGTCAATCTTTATTTATAGCGTGCGAAGAAGTAACATAATGCTTGGTAAGCCACAACAGCTTCCACAAACATAAGTATTTTTTATTTTTATTTTTTTATAATTCTTTATTTTGGGTGTGCGCAGAGTTAACAATTAGCCTTGGTGTGCCACAGCAGCAACATCAGGTACAAGTGGTAAACAATGGTAATACTTGTCATGGCATTCGTTATGCGGGCACATTTTTTAATATGATTTCTCGTGGCGATTCAGCAAAATGCACATGTCATGAGAGGATATGCAGAGGAGAGACAAAGGAGGATAACATGACTTGTGCAGCGATTGTGTAAACAAGGTTATGTGTACAAGATTCTTACAAGTAGGTTCGTGCTAGGCTGATTAACATGGTGATTGTATTTCTCTGATGTCTGCCTAAGCGGTGGTTGAGTGGTTACATGCTATGCTAGCCTTAAACTAGGGTGTGGGTGGCTTGGAAGCAAAGCTGAAAACATAAAAGCAGTGTCCACAGTTTAGAGTATACTTCGATGTTTGAAGTGTCCACCCCATGCTGGCCCCCTGTCAGCCAGACGAGTATCCGTGTAGGTATGCTAGGCGACCCTCTTTTATGCGGTGGAGATTGCTTTAATGGAGCAAAGGCTTGGTAAATGCAGGAATACTTATAGTCCCGTTGGGTGTCGTTATGGGGGGTGCGATGTTTCCTTTGCGGGGCATTATGCTGTCCAGCCGGGTGTCTGTCTTGGACGTGAGGTGTGGGAAGGACGTGAGAGGAGTCCCAGTGTGGCATCTGTAGGTGGTCAGGCCTTGTGTTATGGCCCCCTTGTGGTAAGCTGTGCAGTATGGCAGGTTAGGTCGAGGCCTTGCAGCGTTGTCCCATTTTGGGGTCAGCCTACTCCGGCATGTCGGGTATCAGTGCTGCTCCTCTCTGGCTTGTGGAATTTCGGCGCATATTGCCGGTTCCCGCTCATTCTGATTAATCCGCTTGTATGGTATCAGGTACGTCCGGCGGCTCTCGTGGCTGGGTTGCTCGCCAGGTGGACTCCGCCATTTTGGAAGCATGCCCACTGGTGTTGCGGCACTCCGGTGGGTCTCAGGGTGGGGACCGGGATGACCCCCGCCGGCCCAGAGGGGGGGGGAAACAGGGCCAGACTCGTCTAGCCTCGTGTTGCTGCCAAACCGCTGGTGGGCAGGATAGCTGGGCGGCGGCCGTCCACCCCGCTCACCGCCCGAGCGGTCTCCATCATGTGCGACAGGGATCGCCCCTCCGGGGGACTAGAACCTCGCGGCAAGCCTCACCCCGGAACCAGGGCTGCCTCTTACACTAGGGTATCGTTGTCAGTTGTTGGGTAAGTAGAATGCTGATTTTTAGAGGCTTAAATTAGGGAGATTTGCAGGAGCTGCTCAACTGTGCTTCCTCTCTGCATGGCGGCCTGGCCCCGCCCCCCCCCCCCACAAACATAAGTATAACATGTAATATAACACAGTATTAGACATGTTTCAAATCAGTTTAAAGCGGCACTGTCATGGCCGAATCCAGTTTTTTTTTTAACCCCCTCCCGACTCCACTACATCCAATTGTCCCTCTAGTCACCCCCAAATGCCCCTAAGGCCCCCATATTACCTATTTTTCAATCTTTATTTTCTGCCCGGACCTAGGTTCTGGGCGCCGCCATCTTTGTGTGGGTAGATGAAGTCCCTGTGGGACACGTCATCTGCCCACACTATATAGTGCTGTGAGATTCCTGCACATGCCCAGTTAAACACTTGGGCATGCAAATGGGAATTTCATCTATTCATTCATTCATTCATTCATCAGAAAGATGAATAAATGAATAGAAATATGAAACGAATGAACGAAGACCTCTTCATTAGTTTGTTTGGTTTATTAAAAGGAGGGAGCTACTAGTGCACAGCTTCCTCCTTGTAATATGTAAAGATAGAAGCGTCAGTGCTCCCCACCACTTCCTAAGCCCCCCATATCCTCCCTCACTCTATGGAGGTCAATATGACCCCCATAATAGCATAGCATAATAGCATAATCTCTCGAATGCCCCTCCTCACTATGCCGTGAGTAGGGGCATGTCTACTAAACAGTGAGAAGCCAGTGGCTGCTCACTGTTAAAAAAAAAAAGCCCACTCACAACCTCCCCACCTGTGCTGTATGAGCTATTAAACTGAAGGGGGACCTAGTGTCTCCCTCCGGGCCCCACCCATGAGCGGCAGATGGGGGCCCTAAATGAAAATGGGAGGGACCTATTGTCCCCCCCTGGTGCCCACCCATGAGCGGCAGGTGGGGGCCCTAAATGAAAATGGGGGGACCTATTGTCCTCCCCCGGGCCCCACCCATGAGCGGCAGATGGGGGCCCTAAATGAAAATGGGGGGACCTATTGTCCTCCCCCCCGGCCCCCACCCATGAGCGGTGGGTGGGGGCCCTAAATGACAATGGGACGGGACCTATTATCCTCCCCCCCATGGCCACCACCATTGGGCGATGGGTGGGGGCTAAATGTAAACCCCCCCAGGTGACTAAGGGTCCCCAAGCTCCTAGTCACCCCCCACCAACCCAAAAAATTTAATAAAGACCTACCTACCCTCCTCACCCTAAAAATAGTGAGGAGGGAACAAGAAAACTAAATATCTGTAAATAAAAAATAACTTACCATTTGATGTCTTTTTTTTTCTAAAATCTTATTTTTTCAGCCCTTAAAAAGCCCAAATAAAAATCCATAATACCCGTCGCAACTGTTAAAATAAATAAAATAAAAAAATGACCCCCCCCTCCCCTACATTGGTCTTTCAGCCTTTTGGTAGATAGCTCCCTAATACCGTGGGAGTTATCTACTAAGCAGCTGCAAGATACAGTCGCAGCAAACAAGAAGGGGGAAGGGAGAAAATGGTGCAATGCAACAAAGGGGCATTGCACCATTTTCTCCCTTCCCCCTTCTTGTTTTAAAAGATACTATATATTAAAATAGGGGAGAGTGCCACCTTAAATGGTCATTGGTGCCTACATTTCTGGAATATTAAATTATTATACAAGCTTTTACACAGTGAACACTATTGGCTGTTTCTCTCTATCCGAGTGTCAATTATACCACGGACGGAAGAAACACAGACGAAGGAAACTCACCTTATATCCCATAAGCGTGGATCAAACCGCTGTACGCCCTTCATACCAGAGCGGGTCTTAGCTCTTGTAAATGTGAGTTTGCATTCAAGATTCTTTATATTTTTATCTCTACTATTAACAACATACTACACTATTTGGCTTTCTATATTTTTGTGTCTCTTGCATATGAGCTGATCCATAAGGAAGAACATAATAAGGATAATTGCTCCGGACTGAATACTGCCATTCAATACAACCACAACAGACGTCTTTAGATAAGACTTTCTTTTTTTACCCATTTATTTTATTTTGGACTATTTTATCTAGTTTTACCAGGCGCAGCCCTTATTCCTATTTTCTCTCTTTGTGTTGTGTCTAAGGGTTTTTGAGGGACTCCCTTATAGGGTTGCTGCCATACTTTGTTACTTAGCGCTTACTCGTTGTTTTGTTTCTACACATGTAAAGCATTTAATAATCAGAACAGATGCGTTCATCTACTTTGACTTTTTGTTCTGTAGTTGCATATAGTGTAAAAAAATTATAAGCAAAACTGTGAAAATATTACATTTCTTTTTTCATTTTTTTTCCCCATTTTAAACATTTTATTCATACTTAATATTGTTAGGTATTGTCACCATACCTCTGTATACTGTCCTCTCGATGATCACATGAGGAGCAGGAAGAAAGTCTCAATGTTCCCCATGATTCTACCTTCCCTCCTAGCATTTCTGATGCCAAACACTTAGGCCCCACCCCTTTTGTGATGTGACACATTCGCTATAGTGTCATCACACTAGTGATGCAGATTCATCGGCTTGGCTTTAAAGCAAACATGCTTTAACTGTAAATAGAGCTGTTTGACCCTTGTATAGTGCCCTGTTGTGATTCCTTTATCTGGTCCCAATAGTGCATTCCCTTGTTTACAGTTATATCTGGACTTTCCTTCAGACTACCCAGCTTTGGTCCAGGGCCGGACTGGCCCACCGGCAAACTGGGAAATTTCCCGGTGGGCCACGGCACCTGGGGCCAGGCACACAGTGCTAATCATCAGGCACACGTAATTTAAATGATTTTCCCATCGGACTGTGCCAGCCTGTGTCAGTCTGAGGGTAATGATGAGGGAGGAGCTGGGGGCTGGTGCGGCCGCAATTACTCTGCTTGCGGCCGGAGGGAAGCCTGTCAGTCTCCCTGCACAGTGTACAGCAATTATGGCCGAATGCACTGCCCGCCCCCCACACTTAAACCCCGCCCCCAAACATAAGCCCCTCCCCCAGGTGGACGCTACTGACCTCGCTGGAATGAAGAGGCCAGACATTGACACCTTCACCTACCAGGCCAGGTAAGCTTCTGTGTGTGTGTGTGTGTTAGTGAGCTTGTCTGTAGGGAGCATGAGTGTGTCTGAGCTTGTCTGCGGTGAGCATATGTGTGCAGTGAGCTTGTCTGTAGTAAGCATGTGTGTGATCGTGAGCTTGTCTGTAGTGACCATGTGTATGTCAGTGAGCTTGTCTCTAGTTAGCATGTGTGTGTCAGTGAGCTTGTCTGTAGTGAATCTGTGTGTTAGTGAGCTCTTCTGTAGGGAGCATATTTGTGTCAATCGGCTTGTCTGTAGGGAGAGTGCGTGCGCGTCCGTGAGCTTATCTGTAGTAAGCTTGTGTGTGTATCAGAGTTTGTCTGTACTAAATTTGTGTGTGTGTGTACCAGTAAGCTTGTCTGTGTGTGTCATTGAGATTGTCTGTCAGTGAGCCTATTTGTGTGCATCAGTGAGCTAGTGTTTTTATGTCAATGAGCTTATGTATATCAATAAGATCGTCTGTGAGCCTGTATATCAATAAGCTTGTGTCAGTAAGATTGTCTGGGTTTGCATGTGAGTATGCTTTACTGTATAATTTAATTACCTGTGAAAGGAGCGAGTCCACCCTTCAAAGCAGACCAGACACAGAGTGCAGCTGAAGCTCTCTGTGCATGGTCCTAGTTTCCTGTCCACACCTGCATACTGGAATCTGCCCATTAGAATTAGAATGTTGTGCAGATATCAAAATGCGGGACAGGTCCCTGGGACCTATTTTTACTGGGACAGTAATTCAAAAAGCAGGCATCTGCAGGAAAATTCTGGACTGTTGGTACCTATGCATGGCATAAGTGGCAAGTTAGTTATTGAATAATAATTCTCATTGTCTCTTCCTGTTTGCTCTTAAATGACTGGAGAGAAAAGTACAATGCTACAGTGACTGGAGAGAAAAGTACAATGCTACAGTGTGTTCAAGAGTGTACCAATTGTTAAAGCAGCTCAGTCAGTCACAGTCTTGGGTATTTGCATATTTTGCAAAGACCCTTGATGGTGACTGCTCAGCTTGGTCTCCAGTTGCCTTGGGGTAGAAGGGAAAGTGAGTTTTACGTACCTGAGCACCTATCCCGTAACCACCATCATGGTCTTCCTGGTCCATGGTCCCTCTCAGCTACTGCCATGGACTTTCTGTTAGTCCTCTTCAGCTCCAGCTTCATCTGCCAGGAATCCACCGCGGGATCCTTCATAGACAATACCTTTATCCCCTCAGCCATTATTAGTGAAGGCTAGGAGAAATTACAAAACTTTCAGCGGTAGCTCTGCCTTTTGTCAAGTTTTGTCAGGCCTTGGAAATATACTAAGGCAAAGTATGCTTATTTCTATTGACTATGTTCTAATTTCAGTGAAATTCTAACTCAGTCAATGTGAGCATTTCCTAAAGATTTTATTTTTTATAAATACTCAATTGGAGAGGCATGATAGAGTTGCTTTAATACTGTGCTACACTGTGCTCTAAAGTGCCCAGGTTGTTATCAATGTGCTACAGTGTGTTCCAGATTGTACAATGGTTAACAGCATGCATCACTTTGAGACAACAGTCTCATTCAAAAGCTTTAGTTTATCTATGTATCTATGAATGCAGGGTTGGCCTGAGCAGTATGTGCAAATGTTGGGGTATATTTGTATGGAGTTTGTGTAAATTAAGTTTGGGTGCAGTGTGTGAATGCAAGTGTGAGTTGGTTTGAATACATTTGATTTTCTTTTGGACTTTTGGACTTTCCTATTCCACTCCTTTGACTGTGTATCCCATAATGCCTCACTCTGCAGGCTGAAAAATGCAGTTAAATGTGATGTATTTATTTTTTAATTTTGCAATATGAATATATTTACAGTTTCTCTTTTCTTATGCTTTTCACACACACTAACCAATCAGTGTCCTGTCTTTAGGAACGCTGGAGAAGTGCATTGGGCATGCCTGACAGATTTACACATGTGCAGTTGGAAGATCTCTTCACCTTGCAACATCTGACAGGGGGAGAAGAGAGGGAGTCTGAACAGTGTGATACATACAGAGCAGGCTCTGGTGTTACGTTTCTTTCTCTTGCTGGTGCACAATGATGTCATGTTTTTATCATTAATGAGAATAGAAACAAAGATAAAGGATGCCCCAAAATAGACCAATAAAATATAATAAACCAATAAAATATCCACAAATGCGTTTCGCCAACAGGGCTTCTTCAATATGGCCCTGTTGGCGAAACGCGTTTGTGGATATTTTATACTGTGTATTTTATTCATTAAAGATTTTTTGGTCACCTTTTATTGTGCCAATCATCTTTTAATACACTTTATATATAGATTTTTGTAATCATTTTTACCTGGCATTTTATTATTCTACACTCCAAGTGATCCGAGGTGGGGATCATACCTCCAACGCTGTCGTCAAGGAGCAGTTTGCCTGCTCCATTCTTGTGAGTACCTTTTTATGTATTTTATTTACTACTGTTTTATCCAGTGAGCACTATTGGTCATCTCTCTTTTATTTTATTTGAGTGTGTAACATACCTTTGAAAGAAGAAGCCTGCATCATATCCCATAAGCGGGGATCATACCGCTGTACGCTTTCCATACTAATAAATGTGAGTGCATTACCATCTTCTTTTATTATTTGTTGTACCATATTGGACATACCACACTATTTGGTTTTTTATCTGTTTTATCTTTTCATAATACTGGATCCCCCTGGGGAAGGACAGCAAGGACATTGTTCCTGAACAAGCACTTTATAGACTATATGATCGAAAGAAGATCTGTTCAGCTAAGACTTTTATATTTAAATTACATTTTATTATATTTTATTGGTCTATTTTGGCGCAACCGTTATCTTTGTTTCTATTCTTATTGTATTTGAAGGGTTTTTGAGGGATTCCCTTTAAGGGTTGCAGCCTTATTGTTATTTAGCACTTACTGTCTCTCGATTCTATTTTATCATTAATTGTCTGGTCTGAAACTGACGGGAGTGGGAGGCTGAAGAAATTCCCCTGACTGAGAGGTGTGCCCATCAATGTAATCTGACCAAGTTTATAATAAGTTTATAAATGTTTATTACATTATCTTTTCAAAGGTTTTCTATTTTGGGGATTTTGAGGCTGGTTAAGGTTTTAATGAGGGGAAAAAAGAAAATAAAAAGTAAATTTTACAAACAATACAAGAAAGATAAATAGGTTGTTGGAAAGTTAACTAAGGCATTACAATTTTATATTTTAATTATGCAGGGCCATATGTGTTTACTGTTGAATTATATGGCATTTTGGAATCTGACACAGGCTCAGGTGCCAATGATCCTGAGTCAACATGAAACGATGGGCGAACAGGCAAGGATATTCTACTCCCAATATGTCATCATAGATGAAGAGGGCCCCAAATACTTCTGATCAGTATGTGCAAATGTTGGTGGAGGTACAACATTTTGAATTGTTGCTCTAGTGATAAGTTACATGCAATGATAGTGTAATCTTTCGTAGAAACCAGTTTTTTTATTTGTGAAATACATTTACCACTACCTTTTCTGTGATTCTACCTCACTACCTTTCTACCTCACTGTGATTCTACCTCACTACCTTTTTACAGCTACTTGTTTGTTAGTCTACCTTCTGTACAGCACTTAAGAATATGTTGATATTTTATAAATAATAATAATCAATCAGGGTCTTCAACTGAATAACGACCTAACCTAAAGTGACGAAAATTGCAGGGAATTGGGAGGGCAATTTGGCCTTACATTAGGGTGTACCGAGGCACACCCAGCACACACATTGTGCACCTTTGAGAACCTCCAAAAGCTAGTACACTAAACTCACAAAATTCACATGAAAAACCGTGTGTTAGATTGAATGCTTTTTTGACCTTGGGAGGCAAAGAATATCAGCACTGAACTGCTAGCTAACCAGTGCATTATTCTACAGTATGCACAATCTGGTACAAATTTCTCAAGTAGCTCTACCTGATATTTCTAATGTACTTCATTGCTGCAAGGAGAATAACAGTTTCTTTATAGTTTAACATTATAGATGTGTTGCTATTTGAAACTGCCTCCATGCTTTATAAAATATTCATTAACTTTTCTCCTTTTAAGAAGGAGATTAGCTCCCTCTAGTGGTTAGCTCGTGCACAAATCACGTAAAGAAAATCAGGGTTATTCACTAAACGTGGAATTGAACATTTTAGGGCAAAATAATCCACAGGTAAAAAAAATTCCAACTCAGTGATTTATCAATCTTTGCTATTTTAGCACAAAATTTACAAGTCCATTTTAATGTATTATTAACCCCTTAAGGACCAAACATCTGGAATAAAAGGGAATCATGACATGTCACACATGTCATGTGTCCTTAAGGGGTTAAAGGAGATTGTCTTAACTCTCAAAGAGTGTTATACGATGCTGGGATCCCTCTAAAAAATGATATCATGGTACAGTAATTTTTACTCCACCCACACACTGCCAAATACATGCATCCATACACACGCACTGCCTAATACATACATAAACAGACACACACGCTGTTCAATATACAATCAACTATAAACACACACTGCCCAATATATCCATTCAAACACCGCCCAATAAAATCATCAATACATGCACTCTGCCTAATACATACAAACATCCTTATACATATACTGCCTAATGAATATATCTGTATGCACACATACATGCCCAATACATGCATCTATACACACACGCTGCCTAATACATAAAATCTACTGTAGCGGAGATCCTGTACTCCGACTGAATATGTCAGCCACGTCAACTTCCTCCAGGGACTCTGTTGGGTTTCAGACCCTGTTGCTGAAGCTTAATTGGGGTCACTAGGGACCTCTTTGTCACGGGAGTTGTACCCCAACATGCAGGAAAGAGGAAACACACAAAATCTGGATCCAAAAGACGTATTACCGAGCCCTAGAATGGTCGGATTTAACGTATTAATACAACAAGAAACAGGGTAAAGATAAATCAAGAACAGGAATAACAGAAATACTCAAGACAAAGCCGGGGTCAGGATACCAGAAATAATGAGTCAAATACGAAAAATCACAAGTCAAATACGAAGCCGAGGTCAAACACAGGAAATCACAAGGTATTCACTAGGAGCACTAAACAAGGATCTAAACAGAAACTACGATAGGGCAATGAATGAAGGCCGAAACAAGCCTTAAATAGACTCACAAGAGTTCCCATTGGTCCACATCATCTCTGCGACCCCAAACAGCATTGTTTGGCAAAATATTATATATATATGTATATATATATATATATATATATATATGGGCTGCAGTTCGTCCCGCGAACCAGAAGAGGGAGTTGTTTACAGGACCAAAAGTAAGTTTACTCACTAGGGGGGGTGCCATGACCAAGGCGGCCTTAGGATGTGTGAGCCATGCGGCAGCCACAGAACTTGAAAAACGTCCGCATCTAAGATAAATAGGGTCGGGCTAGTTGCAGTGGGGGCAGAGCTAATCGTCAGTGGGGGCGGAGCCAAGCACGCCCTCCACCCGCTGCTATTACTGCTGCACATAGAGGATGGAGTCCATGCTTCCCCAACTACTCACCAGGGACTGAACCCATTCCTCCTTCAGCCCAAGCAGACTGTAAGAGAGAGAGAGAGAGTGTGTGTGAGTGTGTGTGTGTGTGTGTGTGTGTGAGACTGCCTGCCTGTAACTGTGTGTGTGTGACTATGTGTGTCACTGCCTGCCTGTAACTGTGTGTTTGTGTGTGTGACTGTCTGCCTGTAACTGTGTGTGACTGCCTGTGACTGTGTGTGTCACTGCCTGCCTGTAACTGTGTGCGTGTGTGTGTGTGCACGACTGTCTGCCTGTAACTGTGTGTATGTGTGTGTGTGTGTGCGACTGTCTGTTACTGTGTGTCCCTGTCTGCCTGTGTCTGTGTGTGTCACTGCCTGCCTGTAACTGTGTGTGTGTGACTGTACCAGACACATGATCCGCCCGGGTGTAAAATGCTCTCGTAACGCCACTGCACACAATACTTTATTTACACTCAGGACTAGCCCCTATCCACATTACATACATTTATGGCGACACACTCAATCCAATACATAAAGCATAATCATATATGGAATAATACAGGGACTCATAAAACATAATACAGTATTTTAAAGGGGCAGGGAAGGCAAACACTGACCAGAAATGCATCCCCTGCCTGCATAAACTATAATATGCAAATTTACCTGACTATGCAAACTCAGAAGCCTTGCTTTATCAGGTGGTGCATATACCTGTTTTAAGCTCTTCACAACCAACACATGGCGCTGTACATGCTTGCAAGATTGATAACAACCAACAGGTGGCACTGCACAGGCTTCACAGACAAATCCACCTAGTCCCTCCTAGTCCCTGGAGGGCTTCCAATATTCGAAGGCAAAGGGCAGCCGGGATACTAGGAGCATTCTGCTCAGGTGCAGTGTGGTTATAATAAATTTAGCTCCCTGAGCAGATAACCGTCAGCGACGGCATCTAGGCAGAGTGAACACAGAGGAATAGCTGCGGCTGCGGAGTCCCTCGCCAAGCACTCCGGCCAAAGACAGGAGCAACCCTCCAAGAAACTTCCCCTGACCCATAGGGGCCCCGAGGGAATGCCCTATTCACCTTGCAATAACGCCAGCCCCATCAATACACAGATACATTGCCACAATGTACACTGCTGAAATATATTTAATGTAGGATTTCATCTTTGTAATATGAATATTATCATTTTTGAATTAGTTGAAATTTATTTCATTTCAAACTACTTTCAGACAAGGAACAGAGAAGCCGTACCTTGGCATATAGTAACAGACTTTCATTGCATATCAATGATTACCACATATGGTTCATGTCCAGATAATGATGCATTAAGGCCTTTTGATATTAACCTTTGACCTGGCATTGCAAGCCAGACTCCCTGTGTATTAGGGAGGTTCAAATTTCTAAAGGCATTCATTAATTTAACCATGTATATAGAACGTCCTCTGTGTAATTTACCACCCAAATATTATTAAGCCACCACCAATTTTCTTTTTATGATAGTATCAGGCAACCTTATGGGTACGCCTTCTTAGTAACTAAAATTAGACATGTAAAAACGATTGCAGTTAGAATTTCGTTACCAATACTTTTAACAACAAAAATGGAAATTATCTTGAAGTGCTTACATTGCTGTATTGGCCCAGATGTGTGCAGGGACTTTATGTTTTTTTTGGATGGTGTGTATGTTTGAATAAATATAAATTTTTGGCTGCAAGACAATCTGTTTTGATTATCGGAACCCTGGTGTGAAAAACAAACATCTCAGAAACAGTTAATTTCCTACAACTGCAGGCAACCCTCTAATGCACACTGCCAGCGTACACCATTACACATTGCCACACAAACGGCTAGACACACACATTGCTGCACACATAATTACACTGCCAGAAACAAACGGTGACACACACAACAACCACACATTTAAAATGCTGCTATTTTAGCCGCCCTGCTCTTTGCTTACCATTTAGCAACAGGTGGGTGGTTTCTATTAAATGGATCTGAGCACTATTTGGAACTGGAACTGAGCAACTATATCTTGTGTGCTCAGATCCGAACTATTCAGGGATATAAACTTGTGGGGTGCCTGTAAAATATGAATATGTTTTTGAGGTGTTTTTGTATGTTTTCTGTATTTTCCTGTAACTGAGAGATAATTGAGTTATTCAGTTTTGGCAATGGGCCAGACGATGGGCCGCCTGGGAGGAGCTTGTGTATATTTTGTATGGAGACCCCATGCTGGGGGTCTGTGCATTAAAGGCTGTGTTTGAGCTGAATAAATCAGTTGAACACACATTTCATCGACTTGTTCCAGAGTTCCTGTCTTCACGGATCCAGCTCTGCTACAATGTGTTGTTCCATGTATTGTATATGTATGTATATTATATGTTGCCATTTTACCTTTGCATTGCCCATACCATACCACCCTCACATTGCAGCTGTAGACACAAATACACAAATACATGCACACATATACACACGCTGATAAACACACATGCATACACACACAAACACACTGATGCACAGAGATACACACATTGACAAGTTCAAACATACTGTCACAATGAGTATCTGACTATGTGTATTTCTAAGGGTGTCTGGCATTGTCTACCTGAGTATGTGCCTGAAAGTCTCCTTGTATATTTTTGTGAGCATGTGTCTGGAACAGTATGTGTGTGGGGTAGCTGCTTGCGGTGTGTTGTGTATTTGGGGGCTGCCTGTTGTCTTTGTGCATTGTGTTATGGCAAAGCTATGTTTCATGACGGTATGTGTATGATGAATGCACCCACTGTGCCCCTTCTCCCTCAGCTACCCACTGTGCCCCTGCTTATAAAAATTACATTCCTGCAGGTGGAATAAAAATAACAATATATTAAAGGGACACTATAGTCACCTGAACAACTTTAGCTTAATGAAGCAGTTTTGGTGTATAGAACATGCCCCTGCAGCCTCACTGCTCAATCCTCTGCCATTTAGGAGTTAAATCCCTTTGTTTATGAACCCTAGTCACACCTCCGTGCATGTGACTTGCACAGCCTTCCATAAACACTTCCTGTAAAGAAAGCCCTATTTAGGCCTTCTTTATTGAAAGTTCTGTTTAATTAAGAATTTCTTATCCCCTGCTATGTTAATAGCTTGCTAGACCCTGCAAGAGCCTCCTGTATGTGATTAAAGTTCAATTCAGAGATTGAGATACAATTATTTAAGGTAAATTACATCTGTTTGAAAGTGAAACCAGTTTTGTTTTTCATGCAGGCTCTGTCAGTCATAGCCAGGGGAGGTGTGGCTAGGGCTGCATAAACAGAAACAAAGTGATTTAACTCCTAAATGACAGTGAATTGAGCAGTGTAATTGCAGGGGAATGATCTATACACTAAAACTGCTTTATTTAGCTAAAGTAATTTAGGTGACTATAGTGTTCCTGGTAAATTTGCCAAATGTTAGCATACCAAATTTTTGTCCAGAGGTATTGACTTGTTATGATATAACATAGTGAATCTTATTTAGGAAAGTTAAAATTCGGCAAACGTAAAATCTAGTTAGAATTTTTCTTATAGGAATGGTAAATGACCTGATACGAGAATATTGTAGTAATATTGCAATATAATAGGATATCTTGCTTAGGAGGATTGTAGCCAGCAGTGGAAGAGTTAATTCAGTGTGATTTAAATGTCAGTCAAAGTTTTTATTGCTTTACGCTGCACTGCTGTGTACTGCTGTGAAATTCTGTCTTCTCTGTGAATTTAGTTTCTAAGCAGTGTCCTGTCGTAAATTTTGTTAAATTGCATACAACTGTTGCTATTTAGCTGTCTATGTTGTGTTAAACCACTTCCATATTGTATACTTATGTTGTACCTCAAATATTCACTGATTATTGTCACGCATATTACATATATTATTTTTATTATTATTGTCACAATAAATTATATTTCTATAATTAAATTGTGATTAATGTGTGGAATAAAAATCTCCTGGTGAAACTTTCTCTAGGATCTAAGAGTATTAAAATAGTGGGTAATTTTCAGCTTTATATCATTTTAATATAATAAAAAATATTAAATACATTTTTGATAATTTTTATAAAAATATTATTTTTAAAAAAATATATATTTAAATTCTTTATTTTTCACGTGCAAAAGGTAACAAACAGGCTTGAAGCGCCACGATAGATGTGACATGCATGATAAAGACAATCACCATAAGTCATTTACTTGGCTTTTGTATATACTGCACATTTTTGTATTTAGTTAACGTTTGTCCGGAATACATGCAAATTGTGATGGCGTGTATATCGTGATATGTAAAAAAAGATTCATGTATTAGATGACAATGTGGTGTAACAATAATGATATGTATGTTCGTCTTGCCGCAAGTGTATACTGTTTCTGATTTGTTGAACATAAGTAAAGGGAGAGCTTGTGGTGTATAACATGCTGGATAGATTAAAATACCCTGTAACCTGGGGTGGGGAGGGATGGTGGATGGTATCGTAGTGGCCTGGTCTCCATGTGTAGATTTTGTAAGTTGCTATGTGGTTGCGGGTACTGCAGGTGTAGTAGGAGTATGAGCTGTATACTGCTCTCGGGTTGAGAGGGTAGGTGTGCCATGTGATTAGTTCCCACCAAAGCCTATTGCAGTGCGGCCGAGTTAAAAAGAAAAACCATATACCATTGAAAAACCCTATACCATTGTGGTGTTAAGAGTTAACCGACTTTCTTGCGATGCCCTAATAGCAATAGCAAGGATGGCAATATACATGTTGTATCTAGTACAGGGCACAGAAAATTACTGCACATAGTTTTGTTTAGGTGGCTGGGTGACCTGTAGGTCTAATGGATTTGTATTGTACAGTATGGTGAAGAAAAACATCTTATCGACAATATTAGCTGCCTATACACTTGTGTGTTTGTGTGGAACCTACTTGTGTAGCTGACGTATAGGGCAGGAGTGTGTGTTGCAGTTCTGATGTTGAAGGGTGTAGTGGCTAGGCTTCATCTATCATAGTGGTCAGTAAACCGCATATCCGCCAGGTGCATTGTCTGTTGTATATTCCGTGGCTATTCCACTCCGGCCGTGTACCTGTGTTAGAAAATATTATTTTTAATATTTAGCACCCCATAAATATCCTCACAGTGCCCTGCTCACCCCCACCTACCCACTGTGCCTCTGCTAAATAACTACCCACTGTGCCTCTGCTCCCCTCCCTACCACTACACTACCCCTGCTCCCCCACCCAACTCCACTGTGCCCCTGCTCCACTGTGTATGTGTTTCTCTCTGTAACTGTGTGTGACTGCTTGAAATGTGTGTGGCTGCCTGCACCTATGTGTGTGACTGCTTATAACTGTGTGTATGTGTGATACTGACTAACTGTAACTTTGTGTGTGTGTGTTATTACTTTTAACTGTGTGTGTGACTGCCTGTACCTGTTTGTGTGTGTAACAAAAATATACCCCAACACGCAGGATTCAACTCAACAGAAGACAACACAGAGGGGAAAAACGTCTACCGGACCTTAGAATGGCCGGACTCGACGTATATGAGAGGAGTACAGAGTCAGGAGCGATCCGAGGTCAAGGGCAAAAGAGACAGCGTAAACTAGGACTAGCCGGGGTCTGGTACACAGTAAACAGCAAGCCGGCAAACAGAACAGATAAGGATAAAGAGAAAACGTAGTCAGAAACAAAGCCAAGGTCAAGTACGAAGGAACACAACTGAACACAACAAGTGCTAAAGGGAACTGAAACAGAAACCACGATAGGGCAAGGAACTAAGGGAAAAAGGTGAGTTTATATACTTAAACATTTATTTTGATTGGTCCCTGTCACATCCACGCCCCCAAAAGGTAAGTGTATGGGGAGTGTGGCATGACAGGGACCAATGGGATGCCTTTTGCAATTTAGGCTCCCACTGTCCCTTTAAGAGCGCGCCCGAGACGCGCGGCGCGCTCTTAAAGTTAGTCGGGACACTGCCCGCCTTCCTGTTACAGCCGTCGGATGAGCCGCGCGCGGCTCGTGCAACAGCAAGACCGCGCGCGGCTCGAACAGAGGACCCCGGCCGGCCCCTGGAAAGGGTAAGTACCGCTACAGTGTGTGACTGTCTGTCTGTACCTATGTGTGGCTGTCTGTAACTGTGTTTTTGACAATATACCTATAACTGTGTGTGACTATTTGCCTGGGACTGTGTGCAGCACAAATATCACACACATAAATCACACACAGTCAATACAACCATTACAAATATTACACACAGCCAACATGCCTATCACACACAGACACCACGCACACTACATCATATTATTATGCACCTGTTGGAGGTGCCGACCAGATTCCCAGCACACTGGATTACCAGAGATCAGCATGCCCCCCTCCCTGCAAGGTAACAACAGGGAAGGGGGGATATATTTTTGTTTTTAAATCATTATTAGTTTTTTAAATATTATATATAAAAAATGCAAATATTGACACACACTATACATGGATGAAAGGGTATGACCGAGGAGGGGGCAGAGGGGGGGGGGGCGCTGTAATTATTTTTTGCAGATGGCGCCTAAAGGCCTAAGGCCGGCCCTGCTAAAGGTAAATCGTCACGAGGGACTTCCTGGCAACATAATAACTTCACTATAATAAAGTTGTTATAACAAAGTTGTTATGGTGTTAAGTTTGTATATATTTTGCTGTACACTAATAGGAGCCTTTTCATGCAATTTCATTCACAGCTTAAATTAGAAATGGTAAATAATAGTGAGACAAACAGGAGAAGCAGTGAAAAAAACAAACAAACTATATATATATATATATATATATATATATATATATATTATTATTATTATATTTATATAGCGCCATCAAATTCCACAGCGCTTTACAATGGGTGGACGAACAGACATGTAGTTGTAACCAGACAAGTTGGACACACAGGAACAGAGGGGCTGAGGGCCCTGCTCAATGAGCTTACATGCTAGAGGGAGTGGGGTAAAATGACACAAAAAGGTAAGGATAGTATTAGACTAGTGACAGTTGCAAAAGAGGAATTAGTCGGGAGCTATTAACAGTTTAATTGATGCGCTTTTATGAAGAAGTGGGTTTTTAACGATTTTTTGAAGAAGTGGAGACTGAGTGAGCATCTAACGGAGGAGGGAAGCAAGTTCCACAGGAATGGTGCAGCCCTCGAGAAATCTTGAAGGCGAGCATCAGAGGTGGGAGTACGGACAGAAGATAGATGTAAGTCTTCAGCAGATCATAAGGGCCTAGACGGGACATACTTGTGTATAAGGGAGGATAGATAGGTGGGAGCAGCATTATGTAGAGATTTGAAAGCAAGAACCAGAATTTTAAATTGAGCTCTATATTTTATAGGAAACCAATGTAAGGACTGACAGAAAGGTGAGGCATGGGAGGTGCAGGCGGACAGGAAGATGAGCCTCGCTGCCGCATTCATTATGGACTGTAACGGCGCAAGTTGGGAGCACGTAAGACCACTGAGAAGCGGATTACAGTAGTCAAGGCGAGAAAGGACAGTGGAATGGACCAACACCTTAGTCGCATCTGGCGTTAAGTAGGGGCGGATGCACGCAATGTTTTCGAGATGGAAATGACAGGATTTGGTGATAGATTGAACATGAGGCTTGAAGGAGAGGTTGGAGTCAAAGAGAACACCTAGGCAGCGAGCCTGCGTGGTGGAGCTGATAGTAGCACCGTTGACTTGGAGGGAGACAGACACAGAAGTAACAACACTTGAGGGAGGAAAGACCAGAATTTCAGTTTTGGTCAAGTTTAGTTTAAGGAAGTGGGCAGCCATCCAGTTAGAAATAGCAGAGAGGCAGTCAGATACACTAGTCAAGAGGGACGGGGAGAGATCAGGAGAGGACAGGTAGATTTGCGTGTCATCTGCATAGAAATTATATTGGAAGCCAAAAGAGCTAATGAGTTTACCAAGGGAGGCAGTATAGATGGAGAACAGTAGGGGACCAAGGACTGAACCTTGGGGGACACCAACAGAGAGGAGTTGGGGAGAAGAAGCAGAGCCAGAGAAATAAACACTGAAAGAGCGCTGGGAGAGGTAGGAGGAGCACCAGGAGAGAGAGCAATATCTTGTAGACTGATATTGCGGAGGATGAGAAGAAGCTGTTGATGATCAACAGTGTCAAAAGCCGCAGACAGGTCAAGGAGAATTAGGATAGAGTAGTGACCACGAGATTTTGTAGCAAGTAGATCATTGGATACTTTGGTCAGTGCCGTTTCCACAGAGTGCTTAGAGCGGAAACCAGACTGAAGCAGGTCTAGCAGAGAGTTGGACTTGAGGAAGTCTGTCAATCTCGCATACACAATTCTTTCAAGGATCTTGGATGCAAAAGGCACTAGCAAGATAGGAAGATAGTTGGATGGGCAGTTAGGGTCAAAATTGGGCTTCTTTAGAATTGGGGTTACAGTTGCATGTTTGAAGGGCGATGGAAATATACCAGAGGAGAGATTGAGAATATTAGTGAGAGGTGGAGAAAGAGAAGAAGAAGAGTATTGATGAGATGCGAGGGAATTGGATCTAGGGAGCAGGTGGTGGGGCGGGAGGACTGGAGCAGAACAGAAACCTCTTCCAATGTAGCAGGTGCGAATGAACATAGAACAGCAGAGGGAGTGAAGTTAGGGGAAGTATTGTAAGGGGAAGAAGAAAGATGAGAGATCTCTTCTCTAATTGTAGAGATCTTATCAGTGAAGTGAGTTGCAAAGTCTGAGGCGGTCAAGTTAGTAGGTGGAGGAGGAACAGCAGGGCGAAGAAGAGAGTTAAATGTGTGAAATAGTCGTTTGGGTTTGTGGGAGAGTGTGCAGAGGAATGAGCCAAGCTGTATGAGCTAAGCATAAATTTATAGTGGAGAAAGTGAGATGCACAGTGAGATTTTCTCCAACAGCGTTCAGCAGTTCTGGAGCATTTTTGGAGGTATCGAGTGAGCTTGGTGTGCCAGGGTTGTTGTTGGGGGCACCTGCGGCGTTTAAATGTACAAGGTGCCATGATGTCTAGTTGAGAGGAGAGGGTGGAATTGTAGAAGGAGGTTGCAGAACTAGGACATGTGAGGTTTGAGATAGGATATTAAGGGAAGGAGTGCTAGATGAGAGGAAGCGGGGAAGCCAGGAAGAAAAGTGCTCAATTAATAGTCTAGGATAACCAGGGGGGCGGTAGATGATAGCAATTCTTAAAGGAATGGGTTTAAATAGACGGACATTGGGAACTTCAAAAGAAGAAAAGGATAGGGCAGGGGGAGTTATGATTGGTTGAAAGGTACATTGAGGGGAGAGAAGGATGCCTACTGTATGTTAAATCTATTATACATCTTACATATATATATATATAGAGAGAGAGAGAGAGAGATTTAAAAAAAAAAAATTTTACTATTCCCCCTGTTTTTCCCTCTATTGATAACTTCTCAAATTGTCACTTGGTCTGCATGGAAATGACATTGTAGACCAGGGGTGCCCAAAAGGTAGATCCCCAGATGTGGTGAACTATAACTCCCATGATGCTCTGCATGTCTTTAGACTAACAAAGCATCATGGAAGCTGTAGTTTTAAAACACCTGGGGATCTTCCTTTTGGGCACCCATGCTGTAGACAGACTAGTGTTGGAATGGCAGGGGTTAACTGAAAAAGGGATTAATAGTGAACATCTAATTTAACCCCTTAAAACCGGAGGGCGTACTATTACGCCCTATTCTTAGCGGCTCTAAATGCCGCAGGGCGTAATAGTACGCCCTCTGGTTTTTTTTTTCCTTACCCGGTCGCCAGCGATCCAACGCCGGCGATCACGGTTGGGGGGACTCCCCCGCGGCAGATCCTTCCTCCTGCGCCACCCCTGGCCATGTGAGAGTGAGGTCCTTGCGAGGACCTCACAATCACATGGCCGGGTTAGCTGACTGCTGCATTGCCAGCAGGGGGACTGCCTGTAATGACAGTTAGTCCCCCTGCTGGCTGGAAATAAAATAAATGAATGTAAAAATCAGTGTAAAAGAAAAAAAATGATATACTTAGATATATATATGATCTAAGTATATATATATACACATATACACACACACACATACACTGTCTAGGTGTATTTTACTATTAACCCCTTAATGACACAACTTCTGGAATAAAAGGGAATCATGACGGAATATATCCGTCGTCTGTCCTTAAGGGGTTAATATATAATTATATATATATATATATATTAATATCAAATTACACGTAGACTGATGCTGATTAAATATATATAATTATTGTTATATATATATTTATATATAATGTAAAAAAATATGTAAGTACGTTAAAAAATAAAATTTAAAAAATAATTAAAAATAAATAAATAAAAAATATATAGATGTGTGTTATTTTGTTCTAACTGTATTGTGATATTAATATATGTATATTTATATCAAAACACACGTAGAACGAAATAATATATATATCTATATACATAAATATATAGGTATATATCACTATATATAATAAAAATTAAAATATTTTTTTAAATTATATATATATATATATATATATATATATACATTTATATACACATACGTATATATATATACATATATTAATTCCACATATATATTTATGTAATATTTTTACATAATTAGGTATCTTAATTAATTACAATTAGCGGAACCTGCCTGACAACCCATGCCGAAAGTATAGAGAATTTAATTAGCTAGCACAATATTTAACCCTATAACTTTCCAAGACATCATAAAACCTGTACATGGGGGGTACTGTTTTACTTAGGAGACTTCGCTGAACACAAATATTAGTGTTTCAAAACAGTAAAATGTATTACAACGATGATATCGCCAGTAAAAGTGAAGATTTTTGAATTTTTCACGCACAAACAGCACTTACACGGACGATATTATTGCTGTAATACTTTTAACTGTTTTGAAACACAAATATTTGTTCAGCAAAGTCTCCCGAGTACAACAGTACCCATCATGTACAGGTTTTATGGTGTTTTCAAAAGTTACAGCGTCAAATATAAGGCTTGTGTTTCATTTTTTTCAAATAAAAATTTGCCAGATTGGTTACGTTGCCTTTGAGACCCTATGGTAGCCCAAGAATGTAAATTACCCCTATCATGGCATACCATTTGCAATAGTAGACAACCCAAGGTATTGCAAATGGGGTATGTCCAGTCTTTTTTAGTAGCCACTTAGTCATAAACACTGGCCAAAATTGGCGTTTTTTGCATTTTTCACACACAAACAAATACTAATGCTAACTTTGGCCAGTGTTTGTGACCAAATGGCTACTAAAAAAAGACTGACCATACCTCATTTGCAATACCTTGGGTTGTCTACTATTGCAAATGGTATGCCATTATGGGTGTAAATTTTATTCCTGGGCTACTATACAGTCTCAAAGGCAATGTAACCAAATTTCAAATGTAACGTGCTATATTTGACCCTGTAACTTCCCAAAACACCATAAAACCTGTACATAGGGGGTACTGTTTTACACGTGAGACTTTGCTGAATACAAATATGTGTATTTTATTGCAGTAAAAGCAAACAGTATTATGACATTGACAGTTAAAATGTCATGTAGAACTAAAAAAATAACATTTCTTATTTTCTCCCATTTTTTCATATTAAATTATGTTTCATAGCTAAATATTTGATATTAAATGAAAGCCCTGTTTCCCCTGAATAAAATGATATATAATAAGGGGGGGTGCATTTAATATGAAAGAGGTGAATTACGGTTGGACAGACATATAGCGCAAATTGCAGGTTTTGTTTACGGTTTGTTTTGTTCACAACGTGTACATTTGGCTCAGTCCTTAACCCCTTAAGACCGGAGGGCGGGGGGGGGCGGAGCCAACGGCGTTCAGGAGCAGACGCCATTTCACCCAGCTCCTCGACCATCGCCCGAAAATCGGCCAAAAAACGGCACAATACCGGGCAAGCAGAGCCAAAATTGACACCCTCGTACAGGGGTCACCATTCCGGACCTGTGGATGCCTTTTTTATGCCCGACGGGCGCAAAAATCCGGCGCAAGATACCTCGGGCCTATCGAGCGGGAATCCCGCGGCTGCCACGCATCACCTCCTGGGACGGAGACTACTGGGACGGAGACTTCTGGGACACGATCCCTCAGAAAGCGGACTAGACCGGGACTACACCAGAACCCCCGATGGGCCGCAAGTCTCAAAAACCGACTCCGGCCGCTGCAGCCTCCAATCATGATATCAGCCAGATGCTGACCACAACACCCCGCACAAGGGAGCCTACATCCCCCAGACGGGAACCTACACCAGGCCCAGTGGTGGACAATATACCCGAGAAAGGTACTAAGGTAACACCCGACCCAGAACCGCCTGTTACAAAGCGGGACATTCACAACCTTTTGGCACACTTCCAGGACATGTTCTTTGCGGAACTTAACCTGGTGAAAGCCGAAATGCAGGCCATAACAGAACGCCTCCAAGCATCCGAGGAGGATTCTGCAGACACGAAACGAGACATTGCCACACAGGGGGAAGCACTAAAGCAGCTACAAACCTCTCACTCCCAAATCGCAGCTAGACTGGACGCACTGGAAGACAAAAGCAGACAAAACAATGTCAAAATCAGGGGAATAGAGGACACTGTACCAGCTGAAGAACTGCCTCACCTCATCAGGCGACTCATAACAGCTATTCTCCCAACCAAGCACGCTAAACTGTTTGCCCATGACGGACTTTACCGCATCGCGACGCCCCTGCAAACACCAAACTCCCAACCTAGGGACGTTATTTTATGCTGCAGATCCTTTGCGGATAAACAAAGATTGTTACAAGCACTACGGGGGAACACCCCATTCCAGTTTGAGACTCATTCACTAACATTCTATCAAGATCTTAGTAAAGCTACGCTACTGTGGCGGAAAACGATGCGCCCAACCACGCAGCAACTACAAAAGGCTGGCCTCCCTTACCGGTGGACTAACTCAAGAGCACTGATGTGCACGAAAGAAGGCAAAACCCACAAAGCTACAAACCCTTCCGAAGGCCTGCAACTCCTGAGAGACCTAGGCCTGCCAGGGCCGGATCCAGCGACGCATCCCCAAAGGATATGGGACGTTGACATACCTCCTTTTGTCCCCGGAGGGGAACGGGACACTGCCACTTGAAAGAAGCCTCACTTACACCAGGCTTCCCAAACAAGAAGGCTCAATGTTTTGTTTTAAACAGTTACGCTATTTGCGAACACGTTTGCAAACGACTTCAGCCACTTATTTTAAGTTCCAACTGATATTTTATTACACACAATGTCCACTCTACGCGGACACACAACTGCTCCTTACGCTACCATTCACACGACTTCAGCGGCCCTCACACCTGTTAATCCCAATACACACATATAGGTCCGTCTGATACCGACACACACCTGTCCTCCCCCCACATAACACCCAGCGAAGCGAGGGACACATAATCACTAAAGCTTTCTTTCCTAACGTGCCACTGCCCTCCCGATACTCACGACCCAATTACACCGCGACTCAGTACACTGACATAGCCAACAGACCATCAATAAGCACAGCGTATAACCTACACAGCATGAACACCTACCTCCTATAGGCTCACACTCACTCAAGATACGACTCAGTACACACTCTAAACTACTCGAGTATAACCGAAGTTACGGTATTCTCAATATGTCACTGCTACTAAGAAAGGACCAAGCTTATATGATTGTTGCCGGCGATATTGGTGTATATATCGTAAAATGTGCAAAACCTAACCCATGCTTATGAAAGTAAATAACTTGAACCTAACTGTTAGCAACATCACTTTGAAAAATATGTGCAGTATTATGATGCCAAATTGTGAATATTGATACATACATTATGCGTGCTGATGTGGCACTTTACTCTTGTTTGTTATCTCCATGCACAGAAAAATAAAGAATTTAAAAAAAAAAAAAAAGACCGGAGGGCGTACTATTACATCCTTTTAAAAGCGTCTCTAAACGCCGCAGGGCGTAATAGTACGCCCTCCAGTTTTTTGTAACTTACCCGGTCGCTGGCGATCCCACGCCGGCGATCGCGGTTGGGGGGACTCCCAGGGAGCCCCCCCGCGGCACGTCCTCCCTCTTCAGCCCCCCCGGGCCATGTGAGAGTGAGGTCCTTGCGAGGACCTCACAATCACATGGCCGGGATAGCTGGCTGCAGCAATGCCAGCAGGGGGACTAACTGTAATGACAGTTAGTCCCCCTGCTGGCTGAAAATCAAATTAAAATAATTAAAATAAGTGTAAAAAAAAAAATGTATATTCTTAGATCATATATATATATTATATATATATGATCTAAGTATATATATACACATATACATACACACACGTACACTGTATAGGTGTATTTTAATATTAATATATATATAATTATATATATATATTAATATCAAATTACACGTAGACTGATACTGATTAAATATATATATATAATTATTGTTATATATATATTTATATATAATATAAAAAAAATGTAAATACGTAAAAAAATAAAATACAAAAATTATTAAAAATAAAATATTAAAAAATATATAGATGTGTTTTATTTCGTTCTAACTGTTTTGTGACATTAATATATATATATATTTATATCAAAATACACGTAGAACTAAATAATATATATATCTATATACATAAATATATACGTATATATCACTATATATATACCTATATATAAATAAAAATATTTTTAAAAAATTATATATATATATATATATACGTATATATACACTGTGACGAGACCAATCTCGCCACTTTGCATTGGAGGAGCCTGGTTGCCCGTCTGCTGCCTTTGGACTATGGCCCTGGGTGATTGGGCCCTTTTAAAAAACGTATTCGGCCCTAACAGAGTACATGTCACTCATTCTGGCCCTTTAAACACAGTGGGGCCATTCGGTACTTGCCCTGTGTGAGTGGTGATACCCCCAGATAGCTATGCCATGGAGCCTATTCATATAATGAAAGACTATGGGAAAGACTTTAGCTCCATGGCAATTGAACTGTGTGAATAGGATCTGAGCGCTATTCGGTAGTTTTGTGCGTTCAGATCCCAGCTATCTGGGGATATGTGAAATGTCTGTGTGTTATGTGTAAAAGGTGGCTTTATGTATTTTAAAGTGTTTTATGTCTTTTTGCAACCATGTGTTCAATGGAGTCTGCCTCTAGCCCTGGATAATTGGATTACTTTCCCCTTTGTCTCCAGGATAGAGGCCCCTGTAAAACCTGTTTGAGCCAGATTGCTATGCTGCCAGCCAGGGGAACAAAAGATACTTTTACTAACTTTTGAACCCCTGGTCTGATTCATGCCATTTTTTAATATGTTGTTCCCCTGAATGGATTGATTGTGGATATGTATTTTTATGTGAATGTGATGTATGGTTTTAAAGTTATAAAAATGTGTACGTTTTAGCTTGGAGATAATTGAGTAGATATAGTAGGAAACTCAATTATCTCCCAAGCAGAGGGGAGGGAAACTGTGGGCTGTACTATTATGTTATTGGTTGTTTTATACCTCCCCCTGGGTGTGTTCTGTTTGTACCTGACTGTAATAAAAACCAGGCTGGGTGTGCCAGCACCAGAGACTACTGCTTGACCCTCAACACGGAGCCTTGTCTCGTTCTTGGGGGGATTCACTGTATGCTGTTGGAGACTGATTGCTAGGAGAGTAAGCTGATGTATGCTTTTCCTGTTCGTCTGCTAGCAGCTATCCGTGAGGTTCCAGTTTGGAGTGCTATTTTGTATCCAGTTCGGGAGTTTGGTGTTCTGCAGTAGCTGTGCCTGTCTCTCAGAAAGGGGCATATCGCCTAAATGTATTTTAACCCCTTGTCTGCTGAAACGGTCCGTTACATACACATATGTATATATATATATATATATATATATATATATAAAGCCAAAAAATAATCAGCACTCCCAGGATTTGTAAATAATCAAAAAAATACTTTACTCCATAGTCAACGTTTCAGCTCCTCTTGGGAGCTTTCATCAGGACAGCATACAAAACATAAATGAAAATGACATTGCTTAAATAAGAACATCAATCCAATTCAGACTCACATTTCAGGTGTGTTACTACTTGATCTCCAATCAATTCAAACTTCTAATCGAGAGACGACGGGACACAGCTTTTCCCGGCTTGCGCTCGCGCTGTCACGTGATGTGAGTGACATCATCACGTTTTCAGTCACTATGGAGATCGAGACGCCGTCCGCGTCTAACGATCATCCTCTCAGTTACTTCCTGGCAGACCGCGTTTCCCGTAACTATGGGAACGCCCGGCGCGTGCGCACTTGACTCACTGTCCTAATCTCTCTGTTCATGAACACACTATAAGCAGACTTCACTACTAGGGAGATCAATAGTAAATAAGAACATAAAGTATATAAATAAATCCAACTCCTTTATCCTTCCATATGGCATATATAAACAACGATTACTAAAAAGAAGAAAAAAAACATGATAAGTCAGAGGGTTGCTATTTTTAAGCAATCCAGCAGAAGATATTTTGTGCAATTACTGTGTCATTAAAAAGTCCCGATATCAATGTGTATTATCCACTCTTAGGGTCAATGTGTTAAAGTAACTTACTATTTAGGTGCTGTGAATACCTTTCAATCAACCACCACTATAGTAAAGTGACCAGCAGGTAAAAGAAGCCTGCTTATGATATATCTATAATTAAATTCATAATAAAACATACATATGGATGTATCCTAAATCGATTGTCGTGCAAATAATTCATAATTTGCCCATGAATTTATCTAAATGCAAGTGCCAAAATTAGTCATAAAGTGCAAGTGCAAATCACCAATAGAAAACAGTGGCAATAAGTTTCTATCAAATTTAAAGTGATAGGTGCCCCAAAATCCCAAAGATCAACTAGCACCATAATAATCAGAATAAGATATGGTCCAAGATATCCTATGGTGCCAATAAAGGAAAGTCCGAACCAAGAGATGAATAGGGTGGATAGCCTATAAATATACCCTTTGCTAGTCCCACCACGGGGAGGGTCACATCATTATTAATGTGACAAAAGACCTGAATGAAAAGTCCTACTCGGAAAAAACATAAAGTGTAAAACATTAAACACTAAATATATATCAACTAATCAAGATTAAAAATAGAGGCAAATTGAAATAATTAATAAAGGGGGGCTAATGCTATAGCGCAGCAGGCCACATTACATCTTACATATTCCATCCTAATCCGACATATCTCACCCCCTTACTCTTAAACTTTATCACAAGAAAGCAACAAACGACAACTTTTAATTTAGTCCATTTGGGGCTAATGTTCCCAATTTCTTAATCCACCACGTTTCCCTTTGTAATAAGCGTTCTTGTCTGTTGCCACCTCTTCTAGAAATGGGAACATGGTCTATGGCCACACATTTCAGTGATGTGAGGGGATGGCCTTTTTCCAGGAAGTGACGTGCGACTGGTTTGTCAGTCTTCTTGTCCCTATAGGCCAATCTAATGCTGGACCTGTGTCCTCTTATCCTCTCGCAGAGGGCAGTCTCTGTCTTCCCGACATAGTTAAGCCCACAGGGGCAGGAAAGTTTATAAATTACAAAATCAGTCCGACAATGGATCCTATGTGTCAGACCCTACCTGCCGGCATCCGCTACCTTAAGACTTCCGGGTAGACGGAGCGCGGCCACACCCCCTCCTCTGACGCGGTCGTTCCCAAGATACATAGGGAGACCGCGCCAACGCCAAAGCGCTGGATTAATGAAAGCCTCCCGCGAACTTTGAATCTACAAGCAATTCTATTTACCTTCACTGTGTACTGGACCCGGACTGTATTAACGTTGACCCTCCTTCTCCTCTCCTCGACCACGGACTTGCCTTTGGAATTCTCTCTTGTCTGCAATTACCTTATTCACTCTGGGAACAACCTTCACAGAACCTGGACTACCACCCCTACAAAGCTAAGTAGTACTCATCGTCCTAACCAGAATTATAACTGCTCTGCATTTCTGCTTACACTCTATTGCTTCAACCTAACTTATTATTCTGCTGCCTATTGACTAATTCTACTTTGGAAGCTCCTCTCTGCTATGGACTAAATATTGCCTTAACCTAAACTAACTGCAAATTCTGCTGCTGTTTATCTTCTGCCAAAGAATTAAAGATACGGTACAAGTACTAAGTAAACCTTTATTTCAATTGTTACCTTTTAATTCACATAATCAGTTATCTGCAGTTGTGTTCCATATTGTTAATAAGTGAGCATTACAGATTAATCCAGCCCTTTGTAATGGATCCAGCAGATCTCACTTCTGAAATCACTATATTAAACCAAAGAGTTGATACGCTTACCCAAGGCATGCAAGATCTACAGATTACCAATGAACGGATCCTTACTTATGTAAGAGACTTGCAAACACATACTCCTCATACTGTTACACACTCGGCTAGTGACCCTGCTGTCTGCAACCCCGAAAAGTTTTCTGGAGATCGGTCCCAATACAGAGAGTTTCTTAATTCCTGCAAATTATTGATTGCTTTAAAACCTCGATCTTATCCCACTGAAAGATCTAAGGTTTGTTCCGTTATTTCTTTTCTAAGAGGTGAACCCATGGCCTGGGCTCACTCCTTTCTGGAGAACGATGACCCCATCTTAGACTCCCTGGATGAATTCTTTGAAGCCATGTCTCTTCTTTATGAAGATCCCAATAAACAAGCTACAGCAGATTTTAACATCAGAACTCTGCATCAAAGAAACAGACCCGTCGAAGATTACATTGCTGAATTTAAAAGATGGGCACCAGAAACACAATGGAATGACATAACCCTACGCAACCAATTCCGTATTGGGTTATCTGAAGCTGTAAAAGATGAACTCTCTAGAACTGAACTACCTACTACACTGAATACTCTGATTCAACTTTCAATCAGCATTGACAGACGACTTAGGGAAAGAAAAGCAGAGAAATCTCTCTCTAGTTCCCTATGGAAAAAACCCTTCACTCCGTCAAGGGCACCTGAGAAACCGATAACTCCAACAGAACCTATGGACATAGGGGTGGTAAGAAGTCCTCTTACTTCAGAAGAGAGAACCAGAAGAAGACAACTGAACCTTTGTATGTACTGTGCTTCACAAGAACATGTGGTTCCAGAATGTCCACTATTGAAACGTCCAAGAGGCGGTAAGCATACTTCTATCACAGCTATAATGAGTGTACTTCCTTCAAAACCAACCTCTCATTTCTCCTCTGTTTCTCTCATATTACAGTGGGACAAAGAAAGAATTACGACTGAGGCCATTATTGATTCCGGTGCAAATGGGGTGTTCCTTGACTCATCCTTTGTAACAAAAAATAAAATTCCCTGTGTTCAAAAAAGTATTTCCGTCTCTGTCAGAGTTATTGATGGCTCCTTAATATCCTCGGGGCCCATTCGCGATGAAACTATTCCTCTAAGAACAACTACTAATAATATTCATTCCGAATTTCTTGTATTTGATGTTATCACTTCTCCTCTTTATCCAATTATACTAGGAATCGACTGGTTAAGGACTCACAACCCCCAAATTACATGGTCTCCCTTCTCTCTCACCTTTGGCTCTGCCTATTGTAAGGGAACATGTTTACAACACATCCCCATTCTACAAGTTACTGAAGAACCAATTATACCTCCTGTCTATTCTGACTTCAATGATGTGTTTAGTAAAAAGGAAGCTGAGACACTTCCACCTCATCGACCCTATGATTGTCCAATTGACCTCATACCTGGGGCTCCTATCCCTTTTGGGCACATTTATCCTCTCTCCGAATCAGAGTTAAAAACCCTCAAGGAATACCTGGATGAAAACCTCCGTAAGGGGTTCATTAGACCTTCCTGCTCACCAGCTGCTTCCAGCATGTTTTTTGTAAGAAACAAGGACCAGACTATACGTCCCATCATAGATTACAGATCTTTAAACAAAATAACCGTCAAAAATCGTTATCCTCTTCCCCTGATAAACGAGTTGATCGAAAGATTAAGAACAGCTACCATCTACACTAAACTTGACCTTCGTGGGGCATATAACCTTGTTAGAATCAAGGCCAATGATGAATGGAAAACGGCGTTCAGGACCCGATATGGCCTTTACGAATATCTTGTTATGCCCTTCGGGCTCTGTAACGCCCCTGCAACCTTTCAGCATTTCATAAACGACATCTTCAGGGATCTCCTAGATGTATGTGTTATCATTTACTTAGATGATATACTTATATACTCTAACAGTTTCGAGGAACACAGGAAACACGTAAGATGGGTGTTATCCAGACTAGGAACTCACAAATTATACGCTAAACTAGAAAAATGTATTTTCGATGTTAATGAAATTACCTTCTTGGGGTACGTTATCTCACCTCATACAATAAGAATGGATACTACCAAAATAGACTGTATTCTCAATTGGTCTACTCCTACTAATGTAAAGGACTTGCAACGTTTTCTTGGATTTGCCAACTTCTATAGGAAGTTCATTAAAAACTACTCCGATGTTGCTCATCCACTTAATCTGCTCAACAGCAGTAAACATTCCTTTGCTTGGAACGAAAAGGCTCAAGCAGCCTTTGATGAATTAAAGAGGAGGTTTACAACTGCAACTATTCTTCAACTCCCGAATCCTGCATTTCTCTACGTCCTGGAAACGGATGCTTCGGACACAGCTATCGGAGCTGTCCTCTCTCAACACCAAACACCTCAAGATCCTCTCCATCCAGTAGCCTTTTTCTCACGATCCATGTCTCCTGCTGAAAAAAATTATCCTATAGGAGAAAAAGAATTATTGAGTATTAAGGCAGCCTTCGAAACATGGCGGCATATTCTTGAAGGGACACAAACTCCTGTAATAGTATATACTGACCATAGGAACCTTGAATATCTTCATTCTAACAAAACTCTTTCGGCCAGACAAGTCAGATATAATCTTTTCTTTGCTCGGTTTAATTTTCAAATTATTTATAGACCCGGATCCAAAAACAAAAAGGCGGATGCCCTGTCCAGAATCCACCAAGGTCCTCCTTTAATTGGAACTCCTCCATCTAAAGTGATAGGGATTATATCTTCATTAATAGATGATATTAAACATCTTAAAGAAGAAGCTCTTGAACTTCCCAAAACAAACAAACTACCGTATATACTCGAGTATAAGCCGAGTTTTTTAGCACATTTTTTGTGCTAAAAAACCCCAACTCGGCTTATACTCGAGTCAATAGTCTGTATTATGGCAATTTACATTGCCATAATACAGACAGGGGCTGTGGGGGCTGTAAGAGAGTTTACTTACCTCTCCTGCAGCTCCTGTCAGCTCTCTCCTCCTCCGCGCCGTCCGTTCAGCACCTCGGTCAGCTCCCAGTGGGAGCTGACAGAGGGAGCTGCACGGACGGCGCGGAGGAGGAGAGAGCTGACAGGAGCTGCAGGAGAGGTAAGTAAACTCTCTTACAGCCCCCACAGCCCCCCACTGAACTGCCAATGCTGGACCACCAGGGAAGGAGAGCCCCCCTCCCTGCCATGTATCAAGCAGGGAGGGGGGACGAAAAAAAATTAATTAGTAGTAATAAAAAAAAGAAAAATTAAATAATAATACAAAAATAATTAAAAAATAATTAAATAAATAAAAATAATAAATAATAATAATAAAAAAAATATTAAAATAATAATAAAAAAAATTGCCCATCCCCCACCAAGGCTCTGCAACACACACACACACACCACTCATACACACACACCACTCATACACACACACTGCATTCATACACACACACACTGCATTCATACACACACACACTGCACTCATACGCTCACACACTGCACTCATACGCTCACACACTGCATTCATATACACAGGCTGCACTCATACACACGCTGCACTCATACACACGCTGCACTCATACACACACGCTGCACTCATACACACACGCTGCACTCATACACTCACGCTGCACTCATACACTCACGCTGCATTCATACACACACGCTGCACTCATACACACACTGCATTCATACACTCACACTGCATTCATACACTCACACTGCATTCATACACACACACTGCATTCATTATACACACACTGCATTCATTATACACACACTGTAAATAAATATTCAATTAATATATTTTTTTTAGGATCTAATTTTATTTAGAAATTTACCAGTAGCTGCTGCATTTCTCACCCTAGTCTTATACTCGAGTCAATAAGTTTTCCCAGTTTTTTGGGGTAAAATTAGGGGCCTCGGCTTATATTCGGGTCGGCTTATACTCGAGTATATACGGTAACAAAAAAGGACGGTATCTACTATTTCAAGAACAGAATATATATTCCTCCCATATTTAGGAATAAAATACTCGACTTAATTCACGATTCCCCTTTGGCGGGTCATCCTGGTATAAAAAAGACAATGGAGTTATCTAAAAGATACTATTGGTGGCCTCGCCAGGACAAAACCATAGAATCCTATGTCAAAACTTGCCCAACCTGCCAGAGATCCAAATCTGAACATCATCAACCATTTGGTCAATTATTGAACTTATCTATCCCTGAAAGACCTTGGCAGAGCATTTCAATGGACTTCTTGGTTGAACTCCCTCCTTCTCAACATACCACCATTCCAGTAGTGGTAGACCGCTTCACAAAAATGTCCCATTTTATTCCCTTGAAGAAGTTGCCCTCTTCATCTGAACTTGCTAAAGTTTTCATCGACAATATTGTGAAACTTCATGGACTTCCTGATGAAATCATATCGGACAGAGGAACACAGTTCACCTCCAAATTCTGGAACGAGATGTGTTCCTCCCTCCATATTCAACGCAAATTATCTTCAGCCTATCACCCCCAAACCAATGGGCAAACAGAAAGAGTCAACCAATGTGTTGAACAATACTTACGATGTTATTGCTCTTACTTACAAGATGATTGGATCACATGGTTGCCGATGGCAGAATTTTCGTACAACAACTCTATTCACGCCAGTAGTAAAATGACTCCTTTCTTCTCAAACTTTGGGTTCCATCCCTCTTCATTTCCTGACCAAAGACTTCCTTCTTCTAACCCTTGCGTCTCCAATCAGAACGCTTTCATGTCTTCCCTCTTCCTCAGATTACGTGAAAATCTTAAGAACGCGTCGTTAACTCAAAAGAAGTTTTTTGATGCTAAAAGACAGCCTCCTCCTGCTTATCAAATAGGTGATCTTGTATGGCTCTCCTCAAAGAACATTGTCACCAACCGTCCCTCGAAGAAACTGAGTTCCCTCTTCCTTGGTCCTTTTCGTATATTGACAATCATCAACGAAAACGTGGTTAAATTGAAACTTCCACCTAACTTGAAACTTCATCCTGTCTTCCATGTTTCCTTGCTTAAACCTCACCTCTCCGACCCTTTCCAGAGGGATGTTATTACTACTCCTGATCCTATTTTGGTACAAGGTGAAGAAGAATACGAGGTCCAAAGGATCCTGGATTCACGGATCGATCGTGGCTCCCTACAGTATCTTGTTCGGTGGAAGGGTTACGGAGTAGATGAGGATACTTGGGTTTACTCCACCGTGGTCCATGCTCGCAGACTAATTAACGCGTTTCATAAACGCTACCCGTCTAAACCTCGTTAATAGCACCCTGTGGCTGCTTCTTACGGGGGGGTACTGTCAGACCCTACCTGCCGGCATCCGCTACCTTAAGACTTCCGGGTAGATGGAGCGCGGCCACACCCCCTCCTCTGACGCGGTCGTTCCCAAGATACATAGGGAGACCGCGCCAACGCCAAAGCGCTGGATTAATGAAAGCCTCCCGCGAACTTCGAATCTACAAGCAATTCTATTTACCTTCACTGTGTACCGGACCCGGACTGTATTAACGTTGACCCTCCTTCTCCTCTCCTCGACCACGGACTTGCCTTTGGAATTCTCTCTTGTCTGCAATTACCTTATTCACTCTGGGAACAACCTTCACAGAACCTGGACTACCACCCCTACAAAGCTAAGTAGTACTCATCGTCCTAACCAGGATTATAACTGCTCTGCATTTCTGCTTACACTCTATTGCTTCAACCTAACTAATTATTCTGCTGCCTATTGACTAATTCTACTTTGGAAGCTTCTCTCTGCTATGGACTAAATATTGCCTTAACCTAAACTAACTGCAAATTCTGCTGCTGTTTATCTTCTGCCAAAGAATTAAAGATACGGTACAAGTACTAAGTAAACCTTTATTTCAATTGTTACCTTTTAATTCACATAATCAGTTATCTGCAGTTGTGTTCCATATTGTTAATAAGTGAGCATTACACTATGTTGGATTTTGAAAGTCTGTCCCGTGTGTGGATGGTTGAAACTCTTGCAAGGAATCAGATGGCCACAGGTCACGCAGCCCAAACATCTTATGCATCCATTGTTGCTCGTGTTCTTATTCACTGGCTGATAGCTTTGGATTGGATCGGTCTGAACTAGAAGGTCCCTCAGGCTTTTATTATTTTTATACGAAAACAGTGGTTTATTGCGGAAACTCTCAGGGAGACTTTTGTCATTCTCCATGACATGCCAATTCTTGTTAATTTCATGACAAATTTGGATAGTGGATGCATTATATGTCATCGGAAAAGGAATTCGAGCCTTATTATCCCGAGGTCTTGTCACACCCCTAGCCATATGATCCCTAGCTTTCCTGAGTGCTTTATCAAGTATCACTCGTGTGTAGCCTCTCTGTGCAAATTTGTTATACATTTGCTGTATTTGTTCTTCACATCGAGTGATATCCGAGTTATTTCTTATAACTCTTAGGAACTGGGAAAATGGCAATGAATCCCTAACATGTTTGGGATGGGCGCTTTCATAATGAAGCAAGGTATTTCTGTCTGTTGGTTTAGTGTACATTTGGAATTCTATCTTCCCCTGTGCCGATAATATTTCCAGATCCAAAAATTGTATCTTATGGTCATGAATGTGTGATGTCACATGGATAGGGGTGTCTGACTCATTAATATCTTCCACTAGCTTTAGTGCTTCATCTGTGGTACCCTTCCATAGGATCAGTATATCGTCTATATAACGAAAGTATTTCAAGATGAGCCTTGAGTGTCTTTTGAAGATATGTTCTTTCTCAAACTGATACATATATGAATTGGCATACATGGGGGCCATTGCCGCCCCCATGGATGTTCCTGCTTTCTGTAGATACCACTTGGTTTCGAACCTGAAGTAATTATTGTTGAGAGCTAGAGACAGTAAGTCGAGTGTGTATTCAATGGGGGGTCCATGGTAATGTTCCGTTTCTGAGAGCAATTCTCGCATTGCTTCTATTCCCCCTTCGTGTGGTATTACTGTATATAAACTCGAGACATCTAGGGTAATGAAGATAACTGATTCGTCAATATATTCCAATTTCTTAAGCTCCTCTATTAACTGTGCCGTATCTTTTAGGCAAGTTGGAATTGCATTAACCGGTAATTTGAATAAAAAGTCCAAGTATTCCGCTATCGGCTCCAGAATTCCGTCCACTGCCGAGACAATCGGTCGTCCGGGTGGCTTCAAGGCATCCTTATGAATTTTCGGGAGCGTATATAAAATGGGAGTACGTGGGTTGCTTTTATTAAGAAATTGGAATAATTGTACGTCAATGTACCCTGCCGTTAATCCAAATGTAAGGGTTTCTTGTATTTTCTGTGCTATATTCATAGTTGGATCCCCCTTCAGGATTTGGTAGGTGTTCTCGTCCTCCAGCTGTCTATATATTTCCAACGCATAATCCTTGTAGTTCTGTATCACGATTCCCCCTCCCTTATCAGCCGGTCGTATCGTAATAGTTGCATCTCGTGATAGTTTTTGTACCATATCTCTCTGTTCCTTAGAGAGGTTAGAATGTCTTGGATGTTTCTTAGATAGAATATCCTCAGTCTTAGCTTTAACTGTTGTTAGAAAAGTTTTAATTGTAGAATGACACAGGGGTGGATCGAACTTGCTGGGATTTTTAAACCTATATCCTTGTTGTGTTTGGTCCGATGATTGGTCTTTCTGTGTTTTATTAAAGAAATCTTTCAATCGAAGACTTCTTCCAAATTTGAAGAGTTCCACATCCCATTGAAAATTGTTAGCCCTCGTAGTGGGGATAAATGAGAGACCCTTATTCAGAATGTTGATTTCCCCTAGTGACAGTTCCCTGTCTGATAGATTAAACACGGGTATTATTTCTGGAGAGGAGGTCTGTCCCTGAGACCAATGGGGATGCCCCCTCTGGCCTCTCCTTGTAACTTGTCTCCTTCGTTTCTCCGGCTGCTTCTTGTAATCTTGCGTACTGGGGTAGCCTCCGTTGATTCGCTGACCCCTAAAAAAGTAACAGATTTCTGTGTTGTGGTACTCTCATTTTCAGAGGCGGATTCTCCCGAAGTGATGTCTATGGTGGAGATATTAGGCTTCATTATTTTCTTACGGAAGCGCCTAGGTCTTTGTCTTTGGTCACCTGTTAACCATCTATATACTAAGTTTTCACTATAATCCAATCGTACTCTTTCCATCTTTTGTCGCTTGAATTTGACTAGTTGGTTTTTGTACTTTAAAACCTCCTCGTTCAGTTTAATCTGTTGCGCAATACCCTCTTGTGAATTAAGTAGGACTGCATATTCTCCTTCTACTTGCTGTATCTTCATTCTGGTGTCTTGTAAATCCTCTCTGACATCCTGGATAATGACTAGCATCAGATCCATAGAACACTTGTTCAGGATTGCAGTCCAGTTCTTCCTCACTTTAGGTTTCATTCTTCCTATGGTTGGTGTATTCTGTACCCTAAAGCCCCTCGGAATCTGCTTGGCTTTATGGTAATCCGATAGGAAGAGACCATGAAGGTCTAAATCAACTTCTCTCTTTCTCAATCTCAATAACTTGAAGTACAGGTCTTTGGACGTAATAGTAGACGGTAATTCTAGGCTCGTTGTGTCCCATAATATTTGCAGGGCTTGTTCCTCCGTAAATTGTAATGTTTCCATATGTGGAGTATTCTCTTCAGTTATTACTCCATGTTCCTCCATCTTGATTCCCAAAAGAAAATATATTGACTTCTTCTGTATAGAGAGAATCACTTCAAAATGGGTCAGTTTTGTGCTCTCCGAGGTATTCAGGTGATGTGGATTTTCAAACAAAAAATTGTTAAAAAGCAAGACTTTATTCAAAAAATATTTTAAAAACGTAATGCAAAAAAATAGTCAATATTGCCTCTGGCCCCTTTAAATAATGGCAATTGCTCTAATCCAATCTTGGAGTTTCACGCTAAGGGATTTACACAGGATCCAAGAAGCTCAGTTCCTCTATACAGCTAGTATTGTTCAATGTAATAGCCTTTGAATGTAATATTAAAGAGACAGTCCAATAGATGTAGCTTCTATCCTCTTCCTAATGCAATGTCTTTCCCAAAGAGATTAAAAAAAAACTCAGCAATGAAACTCCAGGGAAAAAAAAAAAAGTGTTTAAAAACAAATACAGGGGGGGCGAGGCCTGAGCTTCATGGCGGCTGGACGTGCCTCGTGTGAGCTCCGTGCTCAATACACTTACCGAGCCAGCAAAACGGGTCCCAGCCGGCCGAAAAACCTACACACACACCGGAACTTTAAGCAGACAAACCTCAGAAGCCAGCTGGAGTGCCCCGAGCTTGCAGCCCGTGGATACACGAAGTGATCATCGGGAGTGAGGCCTAGCAGTATCGCCGGACGGGTGAGGCGGCCGATCCCCCGATCCGTGCGACCTAGTGCCCTCCCAAGTGAGCTACACAGCCCTGTTCCCCCCCCCCCCCCCTCTGGACTGGTGGGGGAGATCCCGGTCCACCCCAGCTTGTATCTAGCATCAAGAGAAGGCCATCTCGCAGCCTTAACTAATCGAGACACTGCCCTAGCAGCCACACGCAAGATGGCGGCCCGTCTTACCCGGCAAGACAACCATTCCCAGCATCCTGAGCCTGAACCACTGAGCCCAGCACAGATCACTCACAGGAGGCTGGAGGAAATTTTTAGCCGCTTATGGGCCAAGCTGGAGGCACGCCAATCAGCGGCTGAGAGCATCATGAGACCACAATGCACCAGACTCACCCCGCGGAAGCGGTGGAGCGTGCCTGACACGTACAGACCGACCGCCAAGAGCCTCTCGGACTCTCCGGAGGCCGCAACCAGTGGCCGTCCCATACGCCTTCCTGGGCCGAAGACCACCCGGAGCAAAGCTCCGAGACACCGACCACACCGCCGAAGGCTTGGCCGCTGCAGGCGGCGGCAGAACACCCAAGCTCCTTTCGGCGCCCGAAGAAGGGAAGACCCGGCCTCATTGAGACACCGAGTCAGTGGAATGCAGGTGCAGGCCTTCACAACGACCTGGGGCTGGCTAATGGCCATCAAACACAGGCACCCCGCTGCCACCCTCTGGACTCACCTGGATGAGGGAGTCACCTTACCTAGCAAGGGCATCGGCTGATCGTGGACTCTCGGCCCTAAGGGCACTATACGGTTAGACCAGCAGAGATCAAACCGTCCACCCGAGCATGTCACCTACTGTATGGACTTAACTGTTCTAGCATAGCTAAATTAGCCTCACTGAGCCTTACCCGTTTATGTTAACCTGAATCATATCAAGCGTGTTAAAATATTGCATATGGCTAAGTTTAAACATGTTACTTTAAGCGACCTACAGAACTACTCTCCTAAAACCATGTTTTGTTTGTTTTTTAACCTCATATGTCCAGGCTGCTTTAACGTTTCTTATAGCCATCCATGATATAGTCCGAGCCTCACGTAACTGCTCCTTATCTAGCAGGCTTTTTCAGCGATAGTACCTGACATATTGAGTTGGCATAATATGTTCTTTTTGCGGGCAGTGTCCCGGCCTCCTAGAGTATCATATATGCCAACTCTTTACTTTAGTTCTATGACCAACTTAGAAGTCAGCCTGTGTAGCGTGGTCTTTCACTCTCCAGTGTCTCTATCAACTGACTACTCAGTATAGGCATAAGCATTATCACACTTTAGACCATTTTGTTATATATTGTTTAGCCATGAACACCAGACCTGTCTATGAAGCCTATCTTTATTACATTTGTTTCTCAACCAAGCTTGTATCATTCTGTTTACATGACTGTTTCACACAAAAAAAAAAACATGGCAATCTTTCTTTGAGGTGCATTGCACACCATCTTGATATTACCAACTCCTGTTACCCCACGATGCCTCCTCTTTCTCTTTTGTACCCCATAACGCATATGCCATAATAAAAGAAAACATTTGCAAAAAAAAATTTGTAAAAACAAATACAGCTCTATTGTTGACACCAATATAGCTGTATTTGTTTTTAAACACTTTTTTTTTTTTTTTCTGGATTTTCATTGCTGAGTTTTTTTTTAATCTCTTTGGGAAAGACATTGCATTAGGAAGAGGATAGAAGCTACATATATTGGACTGTCTCTTTAATATTACATTCAAAGGCTATTACATTGAACAATACTAGCTGTATAGAGGAACTGAGCTTCTTGGATCCTGTGTAAATCCCTTAGCGTGAAACTCCAAGATTGGATTAGAGCAATTGCCATTATTTAAAGGGGCCAGAGGCAATATTGACTATTTTTTTGCATTACGTTTTTAAAATATTTTTTGAATAAAGTCTTGCTTTTTAACAATTTTTTGTTTGAAAATCCACATCACCTGAATACCTCGGAGAGCACAAAACTGACCCATTTTGAAGTGATTCTCGCTATACAGAAGAAGTCAATATATTTTCTTTTGGGAATCAAGATGGAGGAACATGGAGTAATAACTGAAGAGAATACTCCACATATGGAAACACTACAATTTACGGAGGAACAAGCCCAGCAAATATTATGGGACACAACGAGCCTAGAATTACCGTCTACTATTACGTCCAAAGACCTGTACTTCAAGTTATTGAGATTGAGAAAGAGAGAAGTTGATTTAGACCTTCATGGTCTCTTCCTATCGGATTACCATAAAGCCAAGCAGATTCCGAGGGGCTTTAGGGTACAGAATACACCAACCATAGGAAGAATGAAACCTAAAGTGAGGAAGAACTGGACTGCAATCCTGAACAAGTGTTCTATGGATCTGATGCTAGTCATTATCCAGGATGTCAGAGAGGATTTACAAGACACCAGAATGAAGATACAGCAAGTAGAAGGAGAATATGCAGTCCTACTTAATTCACAAGAGGGTATTGCGCAACAGATTAAACTGAACGAGGAGGTTTTAAAGTACAAAAACCAACTAGTCAAATTCAAGCGACAAAAGATGGAAAGAGTACGATTGGATTATAGTGAAAACTTAGTATATAGATGGTTAACAGGTGACCAAAGACAAAGACCTAGGCGCTTCCGTAAGAAAATAATGAAGCCTAATATCTCCACCATAGACATCACTTCGGGAGAATCCGCCTTTGAAAATGAGAGTACCACAACACAGAAATCTGTTACTTTTTTAGGGGTCAGCGAATCAACGGAGGCTACCCCAGTACGCAAGATTACAAGAAGCAGCCGGAGAAACGAAGGAGACAAGTTACAAGGAGAGGCCAGAGGGGGCATCCCCATTGGTCTCAGGGACAGACCTCCTCTCCAGAAATAATACCCGTGTTTAATCTATCAGACAGGGAACTGTCACTAGGGGAAATCAACATTCTGAATAAGGGTCTCTCATTTATCCCCACTACGAGGGCTAACAATTTTCAATGGGATGTGGAACTCTTCAAATTTGGAAGAAGTCTTCGATTGAAAGATTTCTTTAATAAAACACAGAAAGACCAATCATCGGACCAAACACAACAAGGATATAGGTTTAAAAATCCCAGCAAGTTCGATCTACCCCTGTGTCATTCTACAATTAAAACTTTTCTAACAACAGTTAAAGCTAAGACTGGGGATATTCTATCTAAGAAACATCCAAGACATTCTAACCTCTCTAAGGAACAGAGAGATATGGTACAAAAACTATCACGAGATGCAACTATTACGATACGACCGGCTGATAAGGGAGGGGGAATCGTGATACAGAACTACAAGGATTATGCGTTGGAAATATATAGACAGCTGGAGGACGAGAACACCTACCAAATCCTGAAGGGGGATCCAACTATGAATATAGCACAGAAAATACAAGAAACCCTTACATTTGGATTAACGGCAGGGTACATTGACGTACAATTATTCCAATTTCTTAATAAAAGCAACCCACGTACTCCCATTTTATATACGCTCCCGAAAATTCATAAGGATGCCTTGAAGCCACCCGGACGACCGATTGTCTCGGCAGTGGACGGAATTCTGGAGCCGATAGCGAAATACTTGGACTTTTTATTCAAATTACCGGTTAATGCAATTCCAACTTGCCTAAAAGATACGGCACAGTTAATAGAGGAGCTTAAGAAATTGGAATATATTGACGAATCAGTTATCTTCATTACCCTAGATGTCTCGAGTTTATATACAGTAATACCACACGAAGGGGGAATAGAAGCAATGCGAGAATTGCTCTCAGAAACGGAACATTACCATGGACCCCCCATTGAATACACACTCGACTTACTGTCTCTAGCTCTCAACAATAATTACTTCAGGTTCGAAACCAAGTGGTATCTACAGAAAGCAGGAACATCCATGGGGGCGGCAATGGCCCCCATGTATGCCAATTCATATATGTATCAGTTTGAGAAAGAACATATCTTCAAAAGACACTCAAGGCTCATCTTGAAATACTTTCGTTATATAGACGATATACTGATCCTATGGAAGGGTACCACAGATGAAGCACTAAAGCTAGTGGAAGATATTAATGAGTCAGACACCCCTATCCATGTGACATCACACATTCATGACCATAAGATACAATTTTTGGATCTGGAAATATTATCGGCACAGGGGAAGATAGTATTCCAAATGTATACTAAACCAACAGACAGAAATACCTTGCTTCATTATGAAAGCGCCCATCCCAAACATGTTAGGGATTCATTGCCATTTTCCCAGTTCCTAAGAGTTATAAGAAATAACTCGGATATCACTCGATGTGAAGAACAAATACAGCAAATGTATAACAAATTTGCACAGAGAGGCTACACACGAGTGATACTTGATAAAGCACTCAGGAAAGCTAGGGATCATATGGCTAGGGGTGTGACAAGACCTCGGGATAATAAGGCTCGAATTCCTTTTCCGATGACATATAATGCATCCACTATCCAAATTTGTCATGAAATTAACAAGAATTGGCATGTCATGGAGAATGACAAAAGTCTCCCTGAGAGTTTCCGCAATAAACCACTGTTTTCATATAAAAATAATAAAAGCCTGAGGGACCTTCTAGTTCAGACCGATCCAATCCAAAGCTATCAGCCAGTGAATAAGAACACGAGCAACAATGGATGCATAAGATGTTTGGGCTGCGTGACCTGTGGCCATCTGATTCCTTGCAAAAGTTTCAACCATCCACACACGGGACAGACTTTCAAAATCCAACATAGGATCCATTGTCGGACTGATTTTGTAATTTATAAACTTTCCTGCCCCTGTGGGCTTAACTATGTCGGGAAGACAGAGACTGCCCTCTGCGAGAGGATAAGAGGACACAGGTCCAGCATTAGATTGGCCTATAGGGACAAGAAGACTGACAAACCAGTCGCACGTCACTTCCTGGAAAAAGGCCATCCCCTCACATCACTGAAATGTGTGGCCATAGACCATGTTCCCATTTCTAGAAGAGGTGGCAACAGACAAGAACGCTTATTACAAAGGGAAACGTGGTGGATTAAGAAATTGGGAACATTAGCCCCAAATGGACTAAATTAAAAGTTGTCGTTTGTTGCTTTCTTGTGATAAAGTTTAAGAGTAAGGGGGTGAGATATGTCGGATTAGGATGGAATATGTAAGATGTAATGTGGCCTGCTGCGCTATAGCATTAGCCCCCCTTTATTAATTATTTCAATTTGCCTCTATTTTTAATCTTGATTAGTTGATATATATTTAGTGTTTAATGTTTTACACTTTATGTTTTTTCCGAGTAGGACTTTTCATTCAGGTCTTTTGTCACATTAATAATGATGTGACCCTCCCCGTGGTGGGACTAGCAAGGGGTATATTTATAGGCTATCCACCCTATTCATCTCTTGGTTCGGACTTTCCTTTATTGGCACCATAGGATATCTTGGACCATATCTTATTCTGATTATTATGGTGCTAGTTGATCTTTGGAATTTTGGGGCACCTATCACTTTAAATTTGATAGAAACTTATTGCCACTGTTTTCTATTGGTGATTTGCACTTGCACTTTATGACTAATTTTGGCACTTGCATTTAGATAAATTCATGGGCAAATTATGAATTATTTGCACGACAATCGATTTAGGATACATCCATATGGATGTTTTATTATGAATTTAATTATAGATATATCATAAGCAGGCTTCTTTTACCTGCTGGTCACTTTACTATAGTGGTGGTTGATTGAAAGGTATTCACAGCACCTAAATAGTAAGTTACTTTAACACATTGACCCTAAGAGTGGATAATACACATTGATATCGGGACTTTTTAATGACACAGTAATTGCACAAAATATCTTCTGCTGGATTGCTTAAAAATAGCAACCCTCTGGGGCGGAGCTAAGCGGCCATGCCGAGCGGTCGCACTGGACATGAGCTCCGTGCAACTTCGCTCTTAATACACCAAAATAAGCGCAACATCTGACCAAAGCGAAGGCTGGGAGACCCGGAGAAGGGAGACCTAGCATTATAGAGCCGAGAGCCAAGCATCCCGACCGTAAACGGAGGCTCCTACCCGGGGATAGACCTGAGGCCTACCAGAGGCCTACCCAGATAAAGCGAGGGACTGCAGCCTCTCACCTGGAAGTCTTCCCGGAATACGTTTCTCCCCCCCCCCTGCCGGAGAGGGATATCCCGGCACCTAAAGCGACGTTTGAAGCACAGAGGTGACAGTCCTCCTGAGCCAACACGGCACCAGTAATCGCCAAGGCACTGGAAAGCAGCTAAAATGGCTGCACAGCGAAACACACAAGCCCAATCAACCATGAACCCCCTCGGGGATTTTGACCGACTGTGTGCGAACTTCTGGTCAATGCTGAGTGATCGCGGAATAGCTTACCATCTGGCAGTGAAAATGGTGTCCAAATGGATCCGTCCAGTGACCAGGCGGCGCCATTACAGGTATCCTCTGCAAGCACCCGGACAAGCATCCAGACCCCGCAAACAACGTCAAGCCCAAGGGCGGGAAACAACGCCATACCGCATGGGCAAATACGATGGCCCCCACACTCGAGAGAACACGACGACTAAGTTGGCATCCCACACAAGCTACTCACGAGCTCCAAAAGCCGACGCCCAGCAAGGGTCACATCCACCCCTCCACAGCACAGCCGCAAAACGGAGAGCTGACTCACCGCCCAGCGCATTCCTACGAGACCCAGAGACGCCAAGCTTTCGCACACCGGGAAGATGGCACCAAATACACCGACCACTGCTGGGAGCGCACCCGCAACCCCAACACGGCATCGGCTGACCCAGCAGAGACTTGGACTTAACACCAGGCACAGTACCCACTATAATTCAGCATCATATACCCCACACGAACTCCCACGAAACTCAGTTGAAAGCTTTATTTGTACCCACAATTTTAGGACTCTTTTCTTTTTGGGCGGCCATTGTTGGCCCTTCACACGCAGCGTGCCAGCTTACTATTCAGTTTAAAGCTTACTTATAGCATGAAAACACAACACGAGCCCCAGCATAACATACAGCTTAAACCTGTAGATACATGAGGTTTTAATGCATGGTGATTTACTGCTGTATTTGGCGATAACACTTAGGGAGAATAGGATTGTTACCTTATGGTGTACGCAAGGCCTCTTAGGCATACTTCTAACCAACTCAAAAACCTGTTCGGAATTCTTCATTAAAGAGCATATCTTGGGCCTAAACACAAACTGACAGGTTTATCTTGCATATATCTAGTTGTTACATTTAATGAAAAATGTGTAGTTTCCCCAGGATATATTGTGTTGTAACTTTACGTCTATGCTTGTTTCACAAACTGTAGCAGCATGTTAAGGTTCTACCAATAGCTATGAGAGTATTACCCTATCCTCTAATCTGTAAATAGTTTATTCTTGCTAAATGATGTGTGATATGTTAATGTTAGACGTTTATGCTTCCATTATGCATCTATATAACCGAAAATATGCACTACTTAAAAGACGCACCCAACCCATAATTCAAAATGTGTCACTTTTTGTGGACTTCATCTTGTAATAATCTATAACACATACCATAGCAACTAGAAATTTGTACCTAGCCTGTAGTAACCTTACTAAATCTATCCTTAAGCGTTTGACAATTCAGCTACTAACAAAAAAAAAATGTGCAGATTTAACAATGCTACTTCAATGTAACACCCTGTACCAAATATTGTCTGTTTATGCTGTGGTGGCATACCTGAGCAGCTTGTATTTTACGTTTGCACTACAAAAATAAAGAATTTAAAAAAAAAAAATAGCAACCCTCTGACTTATCATGTTTTTTTTCTTCTTTTTAGTAATCGTTGTTTATATATGCCATATGGAAGGATAAAGGAGTTGGATATATTTATATACTTTATGTTCTTATTTACTATTGATCTCCCTAGTAGTGAAGTCTGCTTATATTGTGTTCATGAACAGAGAGATTAGGACAGTGAGTCAAGTGCGCACGCGCCGGGCGTTCCCATAGTTACGGGAAACGCGGTCTGCCAGGAAGTAACTGAGGGGATGATCGTTAGACGCGGACGGCGTCTCGATCTCCATAGTGACTGAAAACGTGATGATGTCACTCACATCACGTGACAGCGCGAGCGCAAGCCGGGAAAAGCTGTGTCCCGTCGTCTCTCGATTAGAAGTTTGAATTGATTGGAGATCAAGTAGTAACACACCTGAAATGTGAGTCTGAATTGGATTGATGTTCTTATTTAAGCAATGTAATTTTCATTTATGTTTTGTATGCTGTCCTGATGAAAGCTCCCAAGAGGAGCTGAAACGTTGACTATGGAGTAAAGTATTTTTTTGATTATTTACAAATCCTGGGAGTGCTGACTATTTTTTGGCTTTATGTTTATTGTGCAATCAAGCACCGGGTACTAATCCCTTTTTGGTAGGAGTGCAAGGCTTTTTGTTCATTGTATATATATATATATATATTAATTCTACACATATATTTATGTAATAATTTTACGTAATTAGGTATCCTAATTAATTACAATTAGCGGGACCTGCCTGACAACCCATGCCGAAAGTATAGGGAATTTAATTTGCTAGCACAATATTTAACCCTATAACGTTCCAAGACACCATAAAACCTGTACATGGGGGGTACTGTTTTACTCGGGAGACTTCGTTGAACACAAATATTAGTGTTTCAAAACAGTAAAATGTATTACAACGATGATATCGCCAGTAAAAGTGAAGATTTTTGCATTTTTCACGCACAAACAGCACTTACACGGACGATATTATTGCTGCAATACTTTTTACTGTTTTGAAACACAAATATTTGTGTTCAGCGAAGTCTCCCGAGTACAACAGTACCCCTCATGTACAGGTTTTATGGTGTTTTCAAAAATTACAGCGTCAAATATAAGGCTTGTGTTTCATTTTTTTCACATTAAAATTAGTCAGATTGCTTATGTTGCCTTTATGACCCTATGGTAGCCCAAGAATGAAAATTACCCCTATGATGGCATACTATTTGCAATAGTAGACAACCCAAGGTATTGCAAATGGGGTATGTCCAGTCTTTTTTAGTAGCCACTTAGTCACAAACACTGGCCAAAATTGGCGTTTTTTGCATTTTTCACACACAAACAAATACTAACGCTAACTTTGGCCAGTGTTTGTGACCAAATGGCTACTAAAAAAGACTGGACATACCCCATTTGCAATACCTTGGGTCTTCTACTATTGCAAATGGTATGCCATTATGGGTGTAAATTTATTTCCTGGGCTACTATACAGTCTCAAAGGCAATGTAACCAATCTGGCGAATTTCAATTTCAAATAAAACACGCTATATTTGACCCTGTAACTTCCCAAAACACCATAAAACCTGTACATAGGGGGTACTATTTTACACGTGAGACTTTGCTGAATACAAATATGTGTATTTTATTGCAGTAAAAGCAAACAGTATTATGACATTGACAGTTAAAATGTCATGTAGAACTAAAAAAATAGAAAAAAATCTTATTTTCTCCCATTTTTTTTCATATTAAATTATGTTTCATAGCTAAATATTTGATATTAAATGAAAGCCCTGTTTCCCCTGAATAAAATGATATATAATAAGGGGGGTGCATTTAATATGAAAGAGGTGAATTATGGTTGGACAGACATATAGCGCAAATGCCAGGTTTTATCTACATTTTGTTTCGTTCACAACTTGCACATTTGGCTCAGTCCTTAAGGGGTTAAGGGGTTAACAAGTGAAGCAATCTGTGCAGCATGTTATGAAGTTGCTACATAGGGAATATAGTACATAATAATAATATTAATAATGAATGATAATAATAATAATATTAATAATGAATTATAACTAATAGGAGTGTAACAAGGTCAGGATATCAGCAGGAGTGACATGTGGGCGTGGCTATAGACATGTGGTGATGAAGCCAGGGGGCGTGGTTTAGGACCGCGTGCAGTGACGTAGGGCAGAGGGCGTGGTTTTCCATTGGTGGGTGACAGAGACCGGAAGTGTGCTCGCTGCTCCCGTTCCGTGTCTGCGGGTCCGGGGTTCCCTCTCTGTAGTTCCCCACGTGATCCCAGTGACCCTGCCTCCCCCAGTCCCCGGGCTATGTGTGCCGGCAGGCGGGTCCGTGCGGTGAGTCGCGATCGGCCGATGGGGAGACGTGCTGAAGTCGCGCTATGATTGGATTTCAGCTGCTGCGTGTGACGGCCGGGGCGGGGCTACATCGCTGGGCAGGGGGACTGAGTGCGGGTCTGCGGCACAGAACGAGCGGCAACCTGGGCACTGAATGCAGGTAAGAGGGACAGGTAAAGGGGGCGAATAAACTGCTAATACTGGGGGCCACTATAAAACTGGGGTACACTGCTAATACTGACCATGTATGGGGTGCAACTATATAACTGGGGTGCACTGCTAATACTGACCATGTATGGGGGGCAACTATATAACTGGGGTACACTGCTAATACTGACCATGTATGGGGGGGGGACTATATAACTGGGGTACACTGCTAATACGGACCATGTATGGGGGGCAACTATATAACTGGGGTACACTGCTAATACGGACCATGTATGGGGGCAACTATATAACTGGGGTACACTGCTAATACTGACCATGTATGGGGGGGGGACTATATAACTGGGGTACACTGCTAATACGGACCATGTATGGGGGGCAACTATATAACTGGGGTACACTGCTAATACGGACCATGTATGGGGGACAACTATATAACTGGGGTACTCTGCTAATACTGACCATATATGGGGGACAACTATATAACTGGGGTACACTGCTAATACTGACCATGTATGGTGGGCAACTATATAACTGGGGTACACTGCTAATACTGACCATGTATGGGGGACAACTATATAACTGGGGTACTCTGCTAATACTGACCATATATGGGGGGGGGACTATATAACTGGGGTACACTGCTAATACTGACCATGTATGGTGGGCAACTATATAACTGGGGTACACTGCTAATACTGACCATGTATGGGGGACAACTATATAACTGGGGTACTCTGCTAATACTGACCATGTATGGGGGGGGGACTATATAACTGGGGTACACTGCTAATACTGACCATGTATGGGGGGGGGACTATATAACTGGGGTACTCTGCTAATACTGACCATGTATGGGGGACAACTATATAACTGGGGTACTCTGCTAATACTGACCATATATGGGGGACAACTATATAACTGGGGTACACTGCTAATACTGACCATGTATGGTGGGCAACTATATAACTGGGGTACACTGCTAATACTGACCATGTATGGTGGGCAACTATATAACTGGGGTACACTGCTAATACTGACCATGTATGGGGGGCAACTATATAACTGGGGTACACTGCTAATACTGACCATGTATGGGGGGCAACTATATAACTGGTGTACACTGCTAATACTGACCATGTATGGGGGGGGCAACTTTATAACTGGGGTACACTGCTAATACTGACCATGTATGGTGGGCAACTATATAACTGGGGTACACTGCTAATACTGACCATGTATGGGGGGCAACTATATAACTGGGGTACACTGCTAATACTGACCATGTATGGGGGGCAACTATATAACTGGGGTACACTGCTAATACTGACCATGTATGGGGGGCAACTATATAACTGGTGTACACTGCTAATACTGACCATGTATGGGGGGGGGCAACTTTATAACTGGGGTACACTGCTAATACTGACCATGTATGGGGGGGCAACTTTATAACTGGGGTACACTGCTAATACTGACCATGTATGGGGGGTGGGCAACTTTATAACTGGGGTACACTGCTAATACTGACCATGTATGGGGGGTGGGCAACTTTATAACTGGGGTACACTGCTAATACTGACCATGTATGGGGGACAGTGGGCAGCTTCTAACTAGGATCCTGTGCTAATACTTAGGGAGACAGGGCATGTGACACCTGTATACACTAACCCTGAGAGTGCCAGGGGGACAGGGCATGTGACACCGGTATATACTAACATTGAGAGTTCCAGGGGGACAGGGCATGTGACACCGGTATATACTAACCCTGAGAGTTCCAGGGGGACAGGGCATGTGACACCAGTATACACTAACCCTGAGAGTGCCAGGGCGGCAGGGCATGTGACAAAGGTATACACTAACCCTAAAAGGGCAAGGCATGTGACACCCGTATAAACTAACACTGAGAGTGCCAGAAGGGGCAGGGCGTGTGACACCAGTATACACTAACCCTGAGAGTGCCAGGGGGGGCAGGACATGTGACACCCGTATACACAAGCACTGAGAGTGCCACGGGGGCAGGACATGTGACACCCGTATACACAAGCACTGAGAGTGCCACGGGGGCAGGACATGTGACACCCGTATACACAAGCACTGAGAGTGCCACGGGGGCAGGACATGTGACACCCGTATACACAAGCACTGAGAGTGCCACGGGGGCAGGACATGTGACACCCGTATACACAAGCACTGAGAGTGCCACGGGGGCAGGACATGTGACACCCGTATACACAAGCACTGAGAGTGCCACGGGGGCAGGACATGTGACACCCGTATACACAAGCACTGAGAGTGCCACGGGGGCAGGACATGTGACACCCGTATACACTAACACTGAACGTGCTAGGGGGACAGGGCATGTGACTCCTGGCATCCATTCAAAACCTTAAGAGTGGTAATGTTTAAAAGGGCATGTGGCACCCTAGGAATGCCAGGATGGGGACAAAGCATGTGACAATGGTACCCACTGCTAAACCTGAGAGTGCCAAGGGGGACAGGGCATGTGACACACTGCTATTCGTGTAATAATCATATGAGTCCCAGGGTGGGTACAGGGCATGTGATCCTGTCAACCAGTACTAACTTTAAGAGCTCTAGAAAGTCAGGGCCTGAGACACTGGAATTCAGTACTAACCCAAAGGCATGTGATACTGGCATCTATTACAAACCCCAGGACTGCCAGGAGAGGAAGAGGACAAGGGACATGAGCATCCATTAATTATCGTAAGAATGTCCTAAGGGAGCCAGGACATGTGGCACATGCATGCAGGACTAAAACTCAAAGAGCCTGCTGGAGGACAGGGCATGTGACATTGGTAGCTACTACAAACCTTCAGAGTGAAGGGAACATGGCATATGCGTCTCTAACCGTTGTTATGTCAGTAACCAACTCAGGCCTGTCTTTGTGCATGCTGAGAACTTCAGATAAGGTAGTTCACACACATCTGCGTTGCCAAGGTTTTTCCATCCCTTTCTTGTTGGAACAGTTGTATTACTAAATATCCTTACATCTCTTTTCTCGCTGTAATTGTTTTTGCTACTTTGTATCTTCTAGCCAGAACAACATCCGAACAATGCCTGAGATAAATACAGATTCACTGGACAGTCAGCAAGTCCAGCTGCTGGCAGAGATGTGCATCCTTATTGATGAGGATGACCAGAAGATCGGGGCAGATACCAAAAAAAACTGCCATCTCAATGTTAATATCGATAAAGGCAAGTGATTTCTTTGTCTCTTATCCAGTAGTGTTTTTCAGATTAGAGACCATAGGTTTGCAATTAGCAGCCACAAAGTTCCACTTGAGTCTTTTGGGAACAGCATGGTATCAATACTGTTGTCCTTTTAATTTATTTTTAACAATAAATACAGCTATTGTCATGTTGCTGTTGCCAACTACTACAACTTTAAAAGAACAGTTTGCAAAAATTAGGTTTTTTTAATTTTTTTTTTATCCTGGATCAGTAAAGACATATTGTTTAAGAAACATGGGTGTATATTCAGTAAACAAGAAAAAGAGCAGACTTCGAATAAAGAAAAATGTCTTAATCTACTTTGATAAAAAGTTAAACTAAACAGTGGGGTGTACTGGATCAAAGCGCTAACCCATATCATGTACTAGTGACCCTCCATCGTAGACAATACAAAACTGGCTGTTCTTTTAAACAAGCAGGAAGTTCGGGAATACAAATGTGTTTAAAAAATTATATAAGTATATCTTAAAGATAAAATCTTTAGGAAACATCCATATTGGTTTTGTTCCAATTTCACTGAAATTCTGACACAATCCAAATATATTCTAAAACAACTATCTTATTGTATATATTTTTCCTAAGCTTAAAGGGCCACTAGAGGCAACCAGACCACTTCAGTTCATTGACGTGGTCTGGGTGCACAGTGCCAGGTCCCTTAACCCTGGAAAGGTAATAATTGTAATTTTTAATTAACTGCAATAATCACCTTTATGAGTTAACTCCACCTTTAGTGGCTTTTCAACGGACAGCCACTAGACGGTTTTTGGTATGCATAAGGATGTCCATCGTCACTGTATAATGCTTTCCTATGGGGTTGTTCTGATGAGAGTGCGGCCATTGCCGCAGATGCACATTAGGTGTCCCCAGCCGGACGATGTCGGAGGGGGACTGGGAAACTATTGGGAGCTATAGTTGTTTTCCTGGCATTATAGATTCCCTTTAACAAAGGTGTCAATTCCCCCAGCCATCACTAGTGATGGCTGTGTGGAAAAATAATTGTCTCTCTGATAGCGAGACAATATCTAAAGTCTCCTGTGGTCTTGCTGGTTTCACCATAGACATCAGTGCCCTTGGCAAATTAAGTGTCAGGAGCTAAAGAAAGAAGATGGTGGCACCCGCGGAGGATAGTGTTAGGTAAGTATATCTCAACTGCATTTCACTCATGGGCTGCTACTCTCCAAGTGGAGATGTCACCAACATAAAGGTGAAGGTGACAGAGCAACTTTAATTTAAAAAGGTAATTTGGCTTACTAACATTAACATATATAATAACATGCAAGGTACATTAATGTGTTCTGTTATGTTTTAGAGAGAGTGTGTAATGACCGCAACAGGAACAGAGAAAATAAATGTAATATCTGCTTTAACTCTTCCCTTATGTTGTAGCACAGTCTTTTTACTTGTCAATTTATTTTTCCAGGTTTGTTGCACAGGGCATTCAGCGTTTTCCTTTTTAACACTGAAAATAAGCTGTTGTTGCAACAGAGATCGGATGCAAAGATCACGTTTCCTGGTTAGTATTGTGGATAGGTGTTGCATAGTACTGGTCGCTTTAACAGGGCTTGACTGAACTTCACATTGCATCTTACTTTGGTCATTAATTGTTTGCTTGTATAGTTATTGATGATTACCGGTATGTTCCATGACGTCTTCCACAGACTGAGCTTGGACACTGCTGTGATGGCATGGAATGTCCAAATGTTTTGGTGTGTGCAGGGATAAATATTAATGCTGTAATATATTGGGGTGTACTTAAAGACACATATTTTTTTTTTTTTTTAAATGATAATATTTAACCAGCAATTAAACTCTTTTACACAAATATACAAACTAGCATAAAGCAAGAAAGGTTAACGAAGTACGTGATAATCATTTACAAGCTTACTATAAACTTTTGTCTTTTTTTTTTTATTTTTTTTTTTTTGGCACACCTCTTCGCTACGGGAGTTTCTTTAGCCTTTCATTCATCCACCCATCTCACTTTCATTTGAATTGGCACTAACCATGCTTGAGAAACTATTATACAGTAGTGTGTGTGTGTGTGTGTGTGATGTTGCCACATTTAGATGACCTTTCTCAGTCACAGCCATGGGAGGTGTGGCTAGGACTGCATGAACAGAAACAAAAATGATTAATCAAACAAAAGCTGAAATTTGCGCCATTTGCCATACGTCTGTTCAACCATCATTTACCTCTTTCATATTAAGTGCACCCACACTTATATATAATTTTGTTCAGGAGAAAGATGGCTTTCATTTCACATAGAATATACATATATGAAACCTAATGTAATATGTGTGTTTTATTGCAGTAAAAGCTAATCATATTTGTGTTCAGCCATGTCTCATGAGTACTACAGAACCCCCCACCCCCACCACCACCCCCATGTACAGGTAGTATAGGGTTTGGAAAGTTAAAGGGTCAAACATAGGGCTTTCTTTCCCCGTTTTCAGTTTTAACACTTTGAAATTGCCAGGTTGATTTGCTGGGCTTATGTTGCCTTTGAAACCATATGGCAGCCCAGAAATAAAAATTACCCCCATCATGGCATATCATTTGAAAAAGTAGACCAGCCAGGCTATTCAAAATAGGGTATGTCCAGTACGTGCCTGTCTGTGTGCCTGCCAAACATAGGATTTGCCTCTAGGTACGCCACTGGTTAAGAGGACAGTTTATGGCTACCTTGAACTATGGTACATTACTTCCACAAATTACATTTTAAGATTGTCTAAGCCAATATTGTCATAATTGGTCTTTCAAGGATCATGTGCCATAGCTGAAAGACCCATTTAATGCTTTCTCTATGCTGACCGTCAGGTGCGCATGACAGAGCTATGACTAGGAGCTAAGAAGGAGGGCCAAATTGCAGGATGAAGAGGTGTAGTTATCTACATTTCATATTATTATTATTTTTATTTATTTTTACACCTCACAAATGCATATTTGTTAAATATAGGGATAATTAAACCTAGTATTAAAAATTCTGTTAAATGGGAGTGATACACTTTGACTTTTAGGCTCGGGTGGAGTCAGTGGTCATTTCTGTATATATTTTTAGGCTTCTGGATTATGTTGCCAAAGCAGCTTTGCCCGCTCTGTGTTTATAATTGACATTTATTACACTTACTAAATCAAAATCAAATTGGCATCTCTTCTCAGTCAACTTTGTAATAATGTGGATTGTTCTCTCTTTTTCTTTTGCTTGATATTTTTTGGGGGACTTGTTCTTGACCCATATAGTTTTTACTTTAATATGATTGCTACATTATATTTTTTGTATTTCTGGGGACAAACATACAATGACAAAAATTCCTTTTCGTGAAGCTGAAAGATTTATATGCAGAATTTCACCATTGCATTAGTCCTACTGTACTATGTAAAGGTGCATCTATATAAATTATGATTTTTGACAATTTTTGCATGTGTTTTTCTAATATTTCCCAGATTGTTTTACAAACACTTGCTGCAGCCATCCCTTAAGTACTCCGGAAGAAATGGAAGAACAAGATGCTATAGGGGTGAGACGGGCAGCGCAACGGCGTCTGAAAGCAGAGCTTGGAATTCCAATGGAACAGGTGATATTCTGACACGTTAGAAAGGACAATGAACCTTTGAGAGCACACTGGATCTGCAATTTTCCATGCAATTTATTCACGCCTCTTGTAGTCAATTCACTGTGCCAATTATAAGGCAGTCAAAAACACAAATCTTTGTTCTATATAAAGATCCGGTTAAGTTCTTGCTTCAGATGTACATTCTTGAATTCTTGCCATCTAGCAGGGCACGTCTTATTTTAACTTCAGGGTGGAAAGATATAAGTGGACTTATAGTTCCTTACTGAAGGCTACTAGCACATGCTGCCAAAGGCTATTTAGCTGAACCTTTTGAATGTAATTAGAGCAGATAATTTCTGACTACTCTTGCAATGACCAGGATTATTCACAGATAGTCAAACTTGCTTCTATCCTGTGCAGGAATTCCATTCATTCGAAATGTTGCCATCAATACACAATTTGTTAATTGGACACTCTAATTGCCTCAACATTATATACTGACGCATAGGTTATAGTACAAGGAGGTCCAGCTCTGCCAGTAGGTTAGGGTACGAGTAGGTTTATGTCTGCCTCCACACATGCTTATATCTGCAGAGATATTGTGAATTATTTTTATTCGCGTAACATTTTTGTTTACTTTTATGGCCTAGGTTACTCCAGATGAGCTGAAGTACTTGACTAGAATTCACTATAAAGCTCAATCAGATGGAATCTGGGGAGAACATGAAATAGATTATATCCTGTTTGTACAGAAGGATGTGACTCTAAATCCAGACCCCAATGAAATTAAAAGCCACTGTTTTGTGTCTAAAGAAGAACTCAAGCAGCTATTGGAAAAAGGGAAACGAGGTGACGTTCAGATCACCCCATGGTTCCAGCTCATCGCAGATACCTTCCTTTACAAGTGGTGGGATAATTTGCAAAATTTAAAACCTTTTGAGGATCATGACAAAATTCACCGTATGTAATCGAACTAAGGCAAATTTCCAGCAAGATTTGGTGTACCAAACACAGAACGTTACTCACCTGTGGACTACTTATACATATGGTACATGTATTTGATCTAAGAATGGAGTTATCATGGTTTCAAAAATTAATCTCTCAACCGTTTAGCCCTATTATAAGAACTAAAAAAGGCTATACTGTAATGGAACGATATCTTACAGATAACAGTGTTTCAACAAGATACTAAGGATTTGTTAAAATGTCTTAACATACCTTTTAATTCTGTCCCCATTAGTGATATTAAAAATAAAGATGTTTCAAATAGCAGTAAAAGTACAGATTGAAATGGATCAATGACTAACAAATTTGTTATTTAATTTATTTGACAACTTTAATCCATGAAGCAACAAAACAATGAAAACATTTAAAGCAAATATGAAGTCATCAGGCACAGTACTATAACGTGGCCACATACAGCCCATGAGGATGCACTGTTGGTACTCTAATAAGTAGCCTTGACGTTCTGTACGAAGAGGAGGAAACTTTGGAGAGGCAGGATAGGGGAGATTTGTTTACGTGAAACATGTCATTTCTTTGGGCAGATGGTTGTACAATTTTCTCATTTTGTAGTGCTTATGTAGAAATATATCATGGTCTAGGAATGGGAATAGATACAGTTCATATGTCCTGGGCTAGGAGTGGGTTTCTGTGGAAAGAGGAAACTCCTAATAGTTTTAATCTTTATGAATTGGACATGATTATGTGTGTAAATAACAATCAGGCAAGTACGAATCCTAGATGTTTTTAACCCATTAAGGACACATGACATGTGTGACATGTCATGATTCCCTTTTATTCCAGAAGTTTGGTCCTTAAGGGGTTAAGAGAGACTTTGGACATTTCAGCTGAAAAGCTTTGAGAGTCTATGTAGATGACCACTCAACTACACAACTGTTTTCTTCATTATCATCAAAAACACTTCTTGGTATTCAGTTTGCATTATTTAAAAAAAAAAAAAAAAAATGTTTAAGGAATTTATAATGTTGCTGTATGAGCAATTTGTTGTAACTAAATATAAAGGAAAAATTTATTCTTCCTCAACAGACGAGGTTTGTTATTTACTAACGAGTGAAGTGCCAGGAATTTAACATTTTAAAGCCAAAATTAAAAGGGAAAAAAAACACAAATAAAAGAGTCATCCATTTCCAGTTTTACAATTTTGGATTAAAATTTGAAATATCTTTGAATTCCCAACATTCACTTGTTAGTGAATAACCCAAAGAGAATTCAGTTACAAAAGAAAAGGTTTTTAGTGTGATATTCAGGTGCTTAATAAGATTCTTAAAAAAAAGGAGTATATTTTTCTAATAGCAGCTTTAGCATTCTTTGGGTTCTCCTATTTACCCGGAAATCCAATAGTGAACAAAAAAACCACAATGTGCTAGAACAAGGTTTAGGTGATACTACCCCTTTCAAAGTCAACCGTGTATAGTGCAGAGCTAGAAAGTCAAGGGCTTACCTATACAGCATGAAACGTTTTCGTATGGTTACTGGAAATAAAGATTAAAATAAATATACAATGGTACAATATCGTTTACAATTGGTATGGATAAAACCAAATATAAAAGAGGGAATGCTCTAAATTCTAGAGCCTTTTCAACGTTATGGCTCTGAACGTGTACTGGCTTTCTGTGCCTTTAAGGTAGCAACAGGGACCTTCTTGCTTGTACCCCTTCACCGACTCCAATAAGATATTCAGTTACAGCTGTGTCAAAAGAAGGAACTCGAAATCAAACCCGTATGCATATATCACACTAGATGTTACCATCTGAGATAATATCCTACTGCTATGGAAACATCTGACGGTCCAATTTAATGCTCATCATAGAGGAGCATTGGAAACCATGAGTGCATGTGCTGTGCTCGCTGTAATCCACCAAAGATTCTCTTGTCATAGAAAATGTTGCATTCAACGATTCTCTGACCAAATCAGCTTCCAAAAGCACAAATTGTCCATAGACTGTAAATGCCAGTCACAGCCTGTAGACATGGACATAAAACATCTTACAATTACTAGACACCAAACTATTTCTATATTGGTATTTTCCATTGGTAGGCCTCCACAATATAAATGTATAGTTGTCACATTTCAAATATGCACAATAACTCAATAAAATGCATGTCACATTGAGAATTGTGAATGGAAAAACCACTTGCCAGTTGCTAGACCAAAGAGGTTTCTCCGTAAGAAGGACAAAGACTGCAGTGCACAGATGGGTGGGACATTATATCTGCAGCTATTGCAGTAATGAGGAATTTGTACCTCCCGACGCCTAGGACATGTAATTCTGGGGCCGAGCAAGGAGTTTTGTTTTTCCTTTTTGTTTTTTTTTGTTTTTCTTTAACCCTACTGCAGTCAAGCGACAGACTATCTATGTGTAAAATGACACAGAACACTCTGATTGGTTAGATTCCAAGCCCACCAATCAGAGTTCTCTTTGTCATTTTACACAGCGTGGGAAAATTCCAAAGAACTTTCCCACGCTGTGTAAAATGACACAGAACACTCTGGTTAGATTCCAAGCCCACCGATCAGAGTGCTCTTTGTCATTTTACACAGCGTGGGAAAATTACAAAGAACTTTCCCACGAACACTCTTTCCCACAAACACTCAGAACACTCTGATTGGTTAGATTCCAAGCCCACCAATCAGAGTTCTCTTTGTCATTTTACACAGCGTGGGAAAATTCCAAAGAACTTTCCCACGCTGTGTAAAATAACACAGAACACTCTGATTGGTTAGATTCCAAGCCCACCAATCAGAGTTCTCTTTGTCATTTTACACAGCGTGGGAAAATTCCAAAGAACTTTCCCACGCTTTGTAAAATGACACAGGTCCCCACCTTATTATTTTTAATGTGAGGGGGTAGGTAGGGGGATAATTTGTTTTGGGGGGGAGGGGGTGACTAGGGATCCCCCCATTTGTATTTAGGGCCCCCTCCCGCCGCTCAGGGGTGGGGGCCAGGGGGAGGACATTAGGTCCCCCCCTTATTAGTATTTAGGGCCCCCACCCACCGCTCAGGGGTGGGGGCCAGTAGGTCCCCCCCTTATTGTTTTTTGTAGGGCCCCCACCCACCGCTCAGGGGTGTGGGCCGGGGGCGACAGTAGATCCCCCCCATTGTGATTTATGGCCCCCACCCACCGCGCAGGGGTGGGGGCCGGGGGGGAGGACAGTAGGTCCCCCCCTCATTATTTTTATGGTCCCCACCCACCGCGCAGGGGTGGGGGGGGGGGAGAACAGTAGGCCCTCCCCCCTCATTATTTTTATGGTCCCCACCCAATGCTCACGGGTGGGGGGGAGGACAGTAGGTCCCCCCCATTGTGATTTATGGCCCCCAACCACCGCGCAGGGGTGGGGGCTGGGGGAGAGGACAGTAGGTCCCCCCTTATTGTTTTTTTAGGGCCCTAAAAAGGACAGTAGGTCCCCCATCTTTATTTTTATTCCCCTGTATAACAATGTTTTGCATTTAGTGAATATTCCCCTATATAAGAATGTTTTGCATTTAGTGAATATAGGGGAATATTCACTAAATGCAAAACATTGTTATATAGGGGAATATTCACTAAATGCCAAACATTGTTATACAGGGGAAAATTCACTAAATACCAAACATTGTTATATAGGGGAATATTCACTAAATGCCAAACATTGTTATATTCCCCCTATATAACAATGTTAGGCATTCAGTGAATATTTCCCTATATAACAGTTTTTTGCATTTAGTGAATATTCCCCTATATAACAATGGTTGGCATTTAGTGAATATTCCCCTATATAACAATGTTTTTGCATTTAGTGAATATTCCCCTATATAACAATGTTTTGATTTATATATCATTTTATTCAGGGGAAACAGGGCTTTCATTTAATATCAAATATTTAGCTATGAAACATAATTTAATATAAACAAATGGGAGAAAATAAGAAATTGTGTTATTTTTTTTCAGTTCTACATGACATTTTAACTGTCAATGTCATAATACTGTTTGCTTTTACTGCAATAAAATACACATATTTGTATTCAGCAAAGTCTCACGTGTAAAACAGTACCCCCTATGTACAGGTTTTATGGTGTTTTGGGAAGTTACAGGGTCAAATATAGCACGTTACATTTGAAATTGAAATTCGCCAGATTGGTTACGTTGCCTTTGAGACTGTATAGTAGCCCAGGAAATAAATTTACACCCATAATGGCATACCATTTGCAATAGTAGACCACCCAAGGTATTGCAAATGGGGTATGTCCAGTCTTTTTTAGTAGCCATTTGGTCACAAACACTGGCCAAAGTAAACGTTAGTATTTGTGTGTGAAAAATGCAAAAAACGCCAATTTTGGCCAGTGTTTGTGACTAAGTGGCTACTAAAAAAGACTGGACATACCCCATTTGCAATACCTTGGGTTGTCTACTATTGCAAATGGTATGCCATCATAGAGGTAATTTTCATTCTTGGGCTACCATAGGGTCACAAAGGCAATCTAAGCAATCTGGCGAATTTTAATGTGAAAAAAATGAAACACAAGCCTTATATTTGACGCTGTAACTTTTGAAAACACCATAAAACCTGTACATGAGGGGTACTGTTGTATTCGTGAGACTTCGCTGAACACAAATATTTATGTTTCAAAACAGTAAAAAGTATCACAGCAATAATATCGTCTGTGTAAGTGCTGTTTGTGCGTGAAAAATGCAAAAAAAACTCACTTTTACTGGCGATATCATCGTTGTAATACATTTTACTGTTTTGAAATATTTGTGTTCAGCGAAGTCTCCCGAGTAAAACAGTACCCCCCCCATGTACAGGTTTTATGGTGTCTTGGAAAGTTATAGGGTTAAATATAGTGCTTACAAATTAAATTCCCTATACTTTCGGCATGGGTTGTCAGGCAGGTCCCACTAATTGTAATTAATTAAGATAGCTAATTATGTAAAAATATTACATAAATATATGTGTAGAATTAATATATGTGTATATATATATATATATATATATATATATATATATATATATATGTGTGTATATATATACGTGTGTGTGTATATATATACGTATGTGTGTATATATATATATATGTATATAATTTTTTAAAAATATTTGTATTTATATATTGGTATATATAGTGATATATACGTATATATTTATCTATATAGATATATATTATTTCATTCTATGTGTATTTTGATATAAATATATATATATTATCACAATACAGTTAGAACGAAAAACACACATCTATATATGTTTTAATTATTTATTTTTAATTTTTTTTTTTTAACGTATTTACATATTTTTTTATATTATATATAAATATATATATAACAATAATTATATATATACTTAATCAGTATCAGTCTACGTGTAATTTGATATTAATATATATATATATATATATATATAATTCTAGTAAAAATAGAAAAAAAATAAAATATTTTTTGCCTAGATTAGGTGTTTTTAATAAAACTAGTCAAATCTGTCAGCATCAAAGTAGCTGTTTAGTTGATAAGTGAGTGCGCTGGATTTCTATTTTTACTGTACTTATTGGCCCCAAGCAGCACCCCATTTAAGCATGTTTAGGTGAGTGTAGCCAGCCCCTTGTTTTCCCATATATATTTAGGAGTTCAGCCAGCACCTTGGTTTTGCACCGCCCCCTGTCACAGTTGTCTCATCTCAGGACCCTATTTAAGTCTTGTACTGCAGAGAACTCGAGATGGAAGGATTTCCCCAAGTGAGTAGCTCATTTAGTAGACAGTTGGCAGTGAGAGTAGGACCTGCCAAAGATGGGGTACATTGACGTTTGTGGCAGGCTTATGCAATGTATGATCATATAGTGTAACTAAACCCCCATTATTTTTTGCCTAGATTAGGTGTTTTTAATAAAACTAGTCAAATCTGTCAGCATCAAAGTAGCTGTTTAGTTGATAAGTGAGTGCGCTGGATTTCTATTTTTACTGTACTTATTGGCCCCCAGCAGCACCCCATTTAAGCATGTTTAGGTGAGTGCAGCCAGCCCCTTGTTTTCCCATATATATATATATATATATATATATATATATATATATATATATATAGAAAATCCAACAAGGTAGCAGCACTCACGGAATAATTTTAAAATCCAATCTTTATTTCGAACAAATTAAAATGAGGTCGACGTTTCAGTCCTACAAACAGGACTTTCCTCAGGTCCTGAGGAAAGTCCTGTTTGTAGGACTGAAACGTCGACCTCATTTTAATTTGTTCGAAATAAAGATTGGATTTTAAAATTATTCCGTGAGTGCTGCTACCTTGTTGGATTTTCTGGATATTCAAGCCCTGGCAAAGCACCCGGTTCTCGAGGCATACTATAGCGTGAGTGCAAGAACTTTCTCCTTTTTTCTTTATATATATATATATATATATATATATATATATATATATATATATATATATATATATATATATATATATATATATATATATATATATATATATATATATATATATATACAGGGCCGGCGCCACCTGTAAGGCGACCTAGGCAGCCGCCTAGGGCGCAACTTAGCAGGGGGCGCCGGATCCCTGTGCCCGGTGTGGCTCCTCATGCTGCGCCGCCTGAGCGATTTACAAGCGCTCAGGCGGCGTAGCACTGCTGCATGGAGGGCGGCCGGGTTTGAGTGACCGGCAGGAGGGAAGCGCAGAGCGCTCCCTCCTGCTGGTCTCTCCATGTAGCGTGGCCGGGCAATGCGGGACAGGAACCTCTGTTTGCTGTACTCGGCCGCCGGCGGAATGACAGGAAGTGCTCACTCAGTGAGCGCTTCCTGTCATTCCGCCGGCGGCCGGGTACAGGAAACAGAGGTTCCTGTTCCGCGCCGCACAGCCACGCTACATGGGCAGGAGGGGAGGGTAAGGACCACTATGGGAGGGAGGGGGGGGGGATAAGGACCACTATGGGAGGGAGGGGGGGGGGGATAAGGACCACTATGGGAGGGAGGGGGGGGGGATAAGGACCACTATGGGAGGGAGGGGGGGGGATAAGGACCACTATGGGGGGGGGGGGGATAAGGACCACTAGGGGAGGGAGGGGGGGGGATAAGGACCACTAGGGGAGGGAGGGGGGGGGATAAGGACCACTAGGGGAGGGAGGGGGGGGGGATAAGGACCACTAGGGGAGGGAGAAGGGGGGATAAGGACCACTAGGGGAGGGAGAAGGGGGGATAAGGACCACTAGGGGAGGGAGAAGGGGGGATAAGGACCACTAGGGGAGGGAGAAGGGGGGATAAGGACCACTAGGGGAGGGAGAAGGGGGGATAAGGACCACTAGGGCAGGGGAAGGTAAGGACCAGTAGGGGAGGGGAGGGGGAAGTAAGGACCACTGGGGGAGGGGAGGGTAAGGACCACTGGGGGAGGGGTGAGTAAGGACCACTGACGGAGGAGGAGGGGAGGTCCACAAGGGGTTTGGGAGAGGGAGGACCACTAAGGGGGGGAAGGACCACCAAAGGGGGGTAAGGAGTGCACCCCTTACAGACACACACTGCATTCAATTACATACACATAAACAAACCTTGCACTCCTTACACACACACACACACCGAAACATACAATGCATTCCTTACACGCAAACACACACTACATCCCCTATAAACACACTACATCCCTTACACAAATTGCACACATAAAACATCTCCAACTCATGGATGGGCCATGTAGGTGGATTTATGGGTGGGCATTGTAGGCGTATGCCCCCTGGGGGCCCAGACCTTGAGCTGTGTAAGGGGCCCTAAAAAATGGAGCTGCTTCCTGTTCGTTAATTGTTGTGAGCACTGTTAAAAACAGTCTCCAGAGAGCCTCTTCTACAGTCTCCAGAGAGTCTCTTCTTCTGTGGAGCCAGACTGAGCCCATCATCAGCCTCTTGTCCTCATCTGGTGGTAAGTAGGCAATCCAATATATTATTAGTGGCACTAATCTCTAATTTACCTCACATTAAATGGATACTATAGTCACCAGAAGCACTACAGCATATTGTAGTGGTTCTGGTGTCTATAGCCTGTGCCTGTAGGCTTTTTAATGTAAACACACTGTCTTTTCAGATAAAAGACACTTTGTGAAGACTGGCTTTGGCCCATATGGCAGAGCATATGGGCGGGGCATTGTGATGTCACATGGTGGGCAGGACATATGGGGGGGGCGGCAAAAAATGTTTTGCCTAGGGCGGCAAAAATCCTTGCACCGGCCCTATATATATATATATATATATATATATATATATATATATATATATATATATATATATATATATATAATTATATATATATTAATAGTAAAATACATTTAGACAGTGTATGTGTGTGTATGTATATGTGTATATATGTAATATATATATATATATATATATACTTAGATCATATATATATATATGATCTAAGTATATTATTATTATTTTTTACACTGATTATTTTATTTTATTTCCAGCCAGCAGGGGGACTAACTGTCATTACAGGCAGTCCCCCTACTGGCAATGCCTGAGCCAGCTAACCCGGCCATGTGATTGTGAGGTCCTCGCAAGGACCTCACTCTCACATGGCCGGGGGGCGCCCAGGAGGACGGACGTGCCGTGGGGGGCTCCCTGGGAGACCCCCAACTGCGATCGCCGGCCGGGAAAGTAAGAAAACAACGGAGGGCATACTATTACGACCGGCGGCGTTTAGAGCCGCTTAAAATAGGGTGTAATAGTACGCCCTCCGGTCTTAAGGGGTTAATTTTCGCTTGAGTTACGAAATGTATTCGATCTATGCATGTTATCTCTGTCAACATAAATAAAGAATTTAAAGAAAAAATAAAATATATAGCTTTTAATAGTATAGTTAAAAAAAAACAATTGAAAAGAAAGGATATAAAAATAATAAAGTGAATACTATGTACAAAGATCCATCCACTTAATAAGTAGATATTCCTAATAAGTAAGAGTACTGTGTGAACAGATGGCTCTAAAATGGCACAAAGTGTAAGACAACTTGTAACAATTATCCATATGAAGAAAATTTCAAAGGAAACAAAGACTCACACTGAATCTGTTACTACGATCTAGATCAACATGAGTCACTGGCTGATGTTAAATTCAATACACTGAATATTCTGCCTAAAGGTATACTAAAGTGTGGTGGTAAATAAGGAGGTCCTGTTCAAAAGTTTTCAGGATCCTCCTCCTCATACTGTATGCCAGAGGTAGGCAACCTACAGCACTAGTGCCATGCACGGCACTCGAGGTGTCTTTGCACGGCACTCAAGGCTGCTAGAGACAAATAGGCTCTGGCCTATCAGGAGTCCCAGTGAAACTTCAGATATCTGCTAATCCGAAAAGGTGGTGAAGGACAATCCTCAATTTATGCATTGCAGCACGTAGAGGAAGTAATCTCAGATCACTTTCTCACAGCACTTGTGAATAGGAATCCACACTGTAGTAGAGCAGCTCACAGTTGCTGTTGCAGCTCCTGTCCTTGGCCTGTACCTGGCCGGTCTGGTCCCCACTGGAACCCAGGGAAGCCACCCAGACTGCTAGATATACACAGGAATGCAGAATCCTGCATTCCTGTGTAATCCCTCATACAAATAGTACGGACAGCCCACACACAAACATACACATAATCTGCACAAACGCAACACCACTAACAATCCACATACATGCACACAACCCCACACACACTACCAAACACACAATGTGACATATCCATTCACACAATTCCACAAGCAGCCCCCATACACAACTCACATTCATATGTATCATACACAATACCATTAACTACTTCTGAACATATACAATATAATAGCTAATATACGCAGGGCCGTCTTTAACGTGGGGCAAACTAGGCCGCTGCACCGTGAGCCCCGCTGGCCTCAACTGTTTCTAACCCCCGGCAGGTAATCCGCACACTAAGGAGGCCCACCGGGTGGCCCGTGCACAAAGGGCCCCCCGGTGGGCTTCTGTCAGCAAGGTCCAGGTGGCGCACTGAGGCGCTTTAACAGCGCGAGCGGGCCCCTTGCTTTTTGGCAACAGGCTGGGAGGAAGTGACGGCCGTGCATCACTTCATCCCACAAAGAGAGGAGCGTGCGGGAAAGAAGAGTAGGCAGAATGGAGGGGGGCTGGCCGAGAGAGCCAGACCCCCACTCCCAACACCTTCAGCCACCAGCAGGAAAGGTAGGAAACTGGAGGGTGGGTTTAAAAGTGTCATTTTTGTGTGTGTCAGTATATCTGTATGTGTGTATGTCTGTGTCAGTGTGTGTGTTAGTATGTCTGTGTGTGTCAGTATGTGTGTGTCGGTATATCTGTGTGTGTCAGTATGTCAGTGTGTGTGTGTCAGCATGTCTGTGTCAGTATGTCTGTCTGTGTGTGTGTCAGTATATCTGTGTGTCAGTATATCTGTGTATGTGTCAGTATGTTTGTGTGTCAGTATATCTGTGTGTGTGTGTGTGTGTGTCAGCATGTCTGTGTGTGTGTGTCAGTATACCTGTGTGTGTGTATGTCAGTATGTCAGTATGTCTGTGTGTGTGTTTCAGTGTGAGCGTGTATATGTACATAATTCTCAGCATTCACACACTAACACTACACACAAATACACCTCTACATCCAAATTTCAACACTATGTACAAACACATGTCTGTGTTACACACCAAAATTATATGTAAATACACCCCTGCATTCAAAAACCAACACTACACAAATACATGCTTGCAGTCACGCCAACACCACATACAAACATATTCCATACAAAAACCTGTTTACATTCAAACACACAAAAACCGCTTAGTGCTAAGACCTGGAAATATGGGTAAATGGTAGAGCCCCAGCTGTCAATGCATTACTGGAGTTGCACGACAGATGGGGATCTAACTTTTAATCACTCGTGCAACAGGGAGGCCCAAAAAAATTCTTGCACCTCTCTACTTTAGGTACGCCACTGCGTTGAGGTAGAGGACGTGATTGCATGCCTGTGGAGGGGGAACAGAGTCCAGGGGGCCCCAAACAAATGCTTTGCCCAGGGTCCAGTCAATATTAAAGACGCCCCTGCATATACGCACAAATACAACGATACAAAGCAATTCCAGTAAAAATAACACAAGCAGGATACGGCAGCATACACACCTCATTTAAAAAAAAAATAGGACCGGCACGCTACGGGACATCACATCACGGGACATCCTATATCGGCACAGTGCTGCTAAAAGGTTGCCTACCCCTGCTGTATGCAGAAAACAAACTATTTTGCAGTGATGTTAGCTAGGCATTTGTCAATGGTATGAATAAATAGTGAGTTAAATCCCAAAAATGACATTCAAGTTGCATACAACGGTGGTCAATATCGCATATCCAATGCTTGGTTTTGATAAATACACAAGCATAGATTGTGTATATAGAAAGTGCAGACAAAAATATGTCTCCACGATAAGTAGCCACATACACAGTGCTTCATGGTCGTAAGAGAAGCACTAGAATGTGTGCAGATGGTGCAAGAACGAATATGACTGCACCGAAACAGATAACAGCCCAGGTATGTATAGCGGCTTTGGCTAGTTTGCAAATAAATTTTGTGGTACCTAGGATATAGCAAAAGCGCCTATTTCGGCTGATAAGAAGTATAATAACTCCGCTACAGAGACCAGGGAGTAATTAATAAATAAGTCTAGGTTGTGGTCAAGATTAACCTCCCAAGATAGTAGCCGGAATACAACTCTGGATCCAAAGAATAGTGCGATATTAATTGGTCTTAGCACAAACTGATACCCGATGTCTCTAAGGATCACCAGAGGGCCCCTGACGCGCGCGTTTCACCCACAGCTCATCAGAGGGGAACCGATGTGCGGGAAATAACCGATGTTATAAAGGTAAATATACAGTTCTGATTGGTATAATTTGAAATTGGTCATCTGTTTTTTAGCCTATCAGAATGGGGCTGGGGGATGACGTAACTAAATTGTCAGAGTTCACCCGAACCCCAGTATCAGGGAATTTAACCCCTTCAGGTCTTTATTACAAAACAATGAGATGGAAACTGTATAAGTTTCGCTAGACTGTAAAAAATGAGTAAGTAAGAGACAAGAGGAACAATAAATAGTAGATGTAATGTACTGTTAAATGGGAGAATATATTTGCTCGAACGATAGTGAAAACGTATAAATACATATGAAAGATCACAGTAGAAACGTTCCGTCTAGTAGTTGTTTTGCAGGTTAAACCAAAGACTACAATCAAAACAGATATTCCCATATGTAATAATAATCAGGGATCGCCAAGGATCCTTTGGCATTGCAGCTCATTTTGAGTGTATATTTTGAAATATGTATTTTAGTTAATAGCTACCCGTGGTCTTAGGTTAATTCAATATGCAAGGTTTAGAGTAATTTGCCTAAGAATAAAGTGCGACACACCAACGCTGGTATAGGTGTGCCGATTGTGATAAAATAAATCTCATAACAAAGGACTGAATGTTGTCCATGAGTTAATACAGAAAACGGACAATGCCCACATACATAGAAAAGCACACATTGTGATTTTAACTTTTACAACAGTTGTATATGCTGTAGTGTACGCTTCTAAACATAGTGTGATGTGCTGGTATGTGCAGCACTAACTATATGTGTGCAAGTTCCAAAATGTACTGTATTGGAATAATAAGAAGAGAGTCACAATATTAGTTTAGGGACCTTAGAATGACATTGATGTAAAATTACTGTACAATTTCAGATGGTGTTTAATGTCCTGACTTATGACTGTTAGAACTAAAAAAACAGCTGAGATTATAATTATGAGCTGTAATAGAGCCTGTTCTAAATCCTAATAGTGAATGAAGGGGGTAAAATTAAATTCCTCATTAAGGCCCCCTGGTGTTAGGGTTTGGAACTCATATCCATCTTGATTCTTTCTGTAATAGTATCAAGTTGAAATTGCCTTTTGTTTAGTTCAAAGTGACTCTTTCTAAGGTTTGAAAAGATAGATGATTTGGATTGCCATCATGGAAGTTTCGAACGTGGTTAGCGACAGGGGTACACAGATTTAGATTTTTAACAGAATTGACATGTTGTAGGATGCGTCTCCTAAATTCCTGATAAGTCTTACCAATATATTGCATTCCACAAGAGCTTGTTATAACAAATAATTTGTGTCGTACTGCAATTAATGAAATGGTTTATTCGAAATTCTTTTTGAGTTTTTTTGACATTTCACAGTTTTTGAAGGTTTGACGAATGGTCAGGCCTTACAATGTCCACATTTTTGGATTCCTATTGGTGCAGTTAGCCAATTTTTGAAGGTGATTTTCTTTCCAAGTGGCTATGCACCAAAATATCCCGGAGGTTTTTTGACATGCGTGCAGTGATGTTCGGGTAGGCAACTGATTTTGGATTCAGATCTGGGTCATATTGCAAAATTGGCCAGTGCTGTGTGAATATTTCCTTAATGGGTTGCCATTGTTTATCGAAAGTGCCAATGCATCTAATCAGCTGGTTGGTGGAAGTTGGTCTGGTAGATCGAAGGCTTTGGCTTCTTTCTTGGGTCATAGCTCTCTGAAACGCTTTTTAAAGGATTCGGTTAGGATATCCTTTCTTTTTAAATCGGATTCTTAGTCTGTTTGCCTCGGCACGGAAGGACTCATCATTAGAGCAATTCCTTCTAGCTCTAAGATACTGGCCGTATAGTATACCGGCCTTGAGGCGATATGGATGAAAACTTTGCCAATATAGAAGGTTGTTTGATGTCGCACTTTTCCTGAATAGTTCTATATCGACAGTTCCATCCATATTTAATAGAATTCTGAGGTCTAAGAATTCTAATTGCGTTTCATGGATCACATGTGTAAGTTTTAATCCAATCTGATTATCGTTGAGTTCATTGACCATATCAATGAAATTGAAGAACTGGTCCAGAATATCAGAATATCATCAATATATCTTAACCATTTGTGGATATACCGAGGATATTGACTAGTTGTTATATCTCCAAGGATGGTTTCTTCCCACCAACCCAAGTATAAATTAGCGTAGCTTGGGGCACAAGCCAAGCCCATAGCTGTACCACGTAGTTGTAGATAGTATATACCGTCAAAAACAAAATAGTTGTCAGGACAAACTCCAAAAGTGACAATATTAACTCAATTTGTTCAGAATTGTATTTGGTAGACTTATATAGAAAGTAGGATGTAGCACATAAACCTTTGTCATGGGGGATGTTATTATACAAAGACACAACGTCCAAGCTAGCAAGAAGTGTGTATGGGGGGACCACCAAATTTTCCAGTGTTGGGAGAGTTTGTTTGGTGACGAATGAATGGAGTAATTTTTCTAGAAATTACGTTTTAACCTTGATCGATTACAGGGTTATTCAATAAACTTCAAAATTAGTACATTAAAACCAAACAGCAGGGGGCGGAACCTGACTGGCTTCCTGAGCAGTTGCAAGATTGCTGAGCGCCTGCAGCTAAAACTAAGAAATCGCCCAAAAACTGCTGTTAAAGGCTCGCACCTGCACGAGTACACCATACCCGAGTTCAGAGTGCTTCACTGAACCTCCTGATACCTCTCGATTGAAAATCGGAGCACAGCAACCCGGGATGTTTGACCGCGGCCTGCGGGCACAGGATTTGGGGAGAGACGGCCGCTTTCCCCGTCCTCTTGCTTGCGGCCCGGGAGACACGACACCCTCCCCCCCCCCCGGATCGGTGGGGGTTATCCTGGTCCAATCATGAGACAGAGTCCGGCCATACTACGGGCAGACAACCAGACCACGCGGACAGCCCGCAACAACAGGGCAAACCACAATGGCAGACGCCACGTGGTTAACAAGCCACAGCACAGAAGAGCCTGACATCCTGAAGTGTCTAGAACACACCTTTGCAGCCTTTTGGGAAAAACTAGCCAACAAGCTGGAACAGGTACAGCCCTACAATCCAGGGGTCTCCCTGCCCGACACACCATCACTCAGCTCCCGCCATCGACAAACAGCCCCTAAGCAGAGGAGTGTTAGAAAATGGCGCTGGAGACGACGACGCCTCCAGCCTGCTCGCAACCCTGAACGCACTTACAGAGCTGGGGTTGGGAACCTCTCTACGAACTTTCTGCCGCGTTTTCTGTGGGGAAACAGGAGGCACATCACCAAGAAGGTACCAGATGGAACCCCTCAAGCGCTGGCTCCCACCTGCCGACCCACTGAGAGCCGGGAGACCCTGCGGCAAGTAATGTGGCTTCGGGACACTTTACACCCACAGGCAGGCATCTGGTAAAGGGTATACTGTAAGAATATATGGCCACCCACCATAACTAAGGGCTACGGCATATGCTCACATAAAAACGAACGCTATCCTGTTTCTCATTACTTATCGTTTTCTCCTACGTTATAAACATGTTGTATCTTTAGTGAATGTGAGCATAACTCTCAAATCACAACTAAAGCACCCACAAAGGCACAATACCTATATCCTATGCTAGAATTGTATGTTACCTGACTATGCACTCCAGGAGACAGGGTACTGTACTAATACCATTGCTAAACGTGATAATGGCCCTACCAATATGTATGTTCCACCCAAGCCCATTTTGCTCCAGCTTATATGTTAACGTACTGGCAGAATGCATGGAGACCTATGGCCGGGGACTTAATCCCATGAAACTTAAACGTGCTACATAGTGTGCAAATCATTATTTTAAGCGGGTCATGTCTCTTGCCTCTCTTACTCATGTAACTCTGAATGCTAAAATTGTCGAAACCCGCATCAAACGTGTTATAATAGCTTGACTATCTTTATAATATAAAAATTGTGCCGAGACCAAACTGTCATATATATGTACAATTGTGTCAAAACTGTACTTGCATATGCCGTTGTGGTAGTGTAAGATGCATTGTTATTACTTGCACAACGAAAAATAAAGAATTTATATATATATAAAAAAAACAAAAACCGGCAAAATGCAGGTAAAAATAGCTGACCTGAAAAAATTAGCCAACTCTACTGTGGTTACAAAAGTTAGCTATTGTATCCTCAGTTGTGTAATTTGGAATTAATTTCCCAAGATTAGTTAAAAACCCTGATTGAAAGATAGTGTGTGATTTTCTGAAAGGAGACTTGTTAAAATATTAGCAACTTTAACTTTGTATGGACAAGGAACCCATTTAAGAATTATTTTGAAATCATAATTTAAAAAAAAATCAACTGTAGCCAAGAAAATATACTCTGATGTTATTTATTTAAGGATGTCACAGAGGCATCCACACACATTTCAGGATGTAACACGGAACTTTGGAAAGTAACACGCTCTATACATGGTTACGGGTAAATATATGGCACCTTCTTCAGTCTTAAGACAGTTGATCTATAAATGACATACACAGGGTTAGATCGTCATTCGTGCTAAAAAACCAAAACAATCTCATTAGCTGACCCATAAGTCTTGTATAATCTTTTATTTATCAGATGCAATTAATTAAATCCCATGGTGAATATATGATTTCACTGTTGTAAAGTAGTAGAGAAAATTCTAAATAAAAGCTGGTAGGGATTCCAGCTGAGTGCATAGCACTCTTTCCATTGGTAGGCCTGTATACAAGTTCTTAGAGCTGTAGAATGAGAAGACTCGTTGATGCTTGTTAGATATTTATCTCCTGTCATTTGTGCCAGATTTCCTTTTGCCAGCCAGTAAATGTTTGGGCTTCAGATCAAACACATGTCTGTCAGCCTCTCCTTTCTTGCCCATGCGATTCATTTTCCTCTGGGAGTTTTTCATGATCTTATTGGCTTTCCTTGCCATCTATTAAAAACAGAAGAGAAAAGATGCACAATGATTACTAAAGCATGCTAGGAAAAGTTTTTGTATTGCAGTTCATTAAAGGGGTAGAAATGTAATCCTATTGTTTTTAAAAACACTATTAAAAGGTAGTGCAAAAAAAACCAAAAAAAAAACAGGAAAGCATGCAAATTGCAGGGTTTACATTTCCCCCCCCCCAAAGAGGTCTATGAAAGCAGTGGTATATTTGTAAGAAGCCTGGGCTTCAAAACAAAGGACCAGGCACTCAATACTAGTTGAGTAACATTTAATCCCATAAAATGGGCCTTTGCCAAGCCATGAATAATTTTGTTTAGAGGACTTTCCCCTAAAGTATTTTAGAACGTTAGAATGTCTGCTTTATCAGAACACGCGTCTACGGTTACTAGATCTAGAACAGTGTGCAAACTGGCAGCATTAACTGAAACAAGACAACACAAAAATTAAAGAGGAGAATACAGACCTTCACATCTCGAACTCCAGACTGGTCCCTTGGGGGCCTTGAGTTGCTTCTGCTGCGCGTTACGGAACTTGGTGGTTCTGATTCTTCACGCTTACGCTTTCTTTGTACACTTCTTGATCTTGCTTGTGTTGCATAGTGTGTCTGGAGAGAACACGGAAGGGTTAGGGGGGATAACTAGAGGGAAGTAGAACGCTTATATCTTACACCAAAATGTAGTATTCCAGTAAATCACTTCAGATTGAAAATTAGCAATAGTCCTATTTGACAAATGTTTCAAACTTGCAGTATTAAAGACAAAAGTCTGTAAATCAAGAGCGATTTCAAAAAAAGACACAAACACAGCAAAAATCTTACACTGCTCCTTTAAACAAATACAAAGCCAATAGCTTACTTTAATCATTAAAAGATCATCTGTAACAAAATATTCTAACCTCGTCCTTCTCACTCATATCGAGCCCGAGGGAACCCATCTCCTTCTCTAATGTCTTGCGTTGAACCTGTTTTGGAAACAAATAATTATTAAACTTCATTACATACTCAGTAAAGCATATTAATCAATCGGATAAAGCGGCCAACTATAAACCGCTCACTGTATAAAACTTAAGATATGTGAAGAATAATGTCCAAATTTTAAAAACCTGCCACATATTCATGTGTCCTGTTTATTTAAATAAAATGTTATGTCTTTTTTTTTTTTACCAAAGAGGTAGGGAGTTTAAATAAATCAACCTCTGCTTGTTTGTGGCATTAGCATTAACGAATCCAATATGTTGGCAGCAAGGAGATAATGTGTGCATACAAAAGTTTTTTTTGTAATCCTGAATTGTATTACTTATAACTGTTACTACAACGGTTCTTAGCGACGAAAGGGGTCAGGGGTTGAGCTGTGCATACAATGTTAAACTCAGTTTAAATTTACAGATTAAGGTACAGTAACATATCAGCAGGTCACAAAAAACAAAGGTTCCAAAGGACCAGTGATTAGCTGAAAGGTGTCAGCAAATTTTTTTTTTCAAAATATGTTAACAGCACATCATGGATTTTAACAACACAAGAACTGTATGAGTCAGGATCGGTCCATTAGAATGTCTAATGCCCCTTTATGAAAAAATGTAAAGAAAAACAAGGTGTAAATCATTATACTGGAAGCAGGGGGCCTTGAAACAAAAAATGACTCATGGACAGTAGAAGGGCAACTTAATCACATCAATAAGTAGAAGTGGTTTGTAAGTTTAGTGTCCATTTAATGAGAAAGTAATTATGGTTGAACAAACTGCTAGGCCACTACTGAAAATAAAAAAATGCTTGGCCCAAGGTGTTTTAAGTGGATTTTTAGCAGGTCAAGTTTATTTACATAGTCATTTATTTATCCCATTTCGAGAATGGAACGATCATAAAATCGCATAGTGTTTATACATAGAGAAAATGTAAAATACATAAAAGGTGTGCAGAGATGCTGCACTCTACATTATGGAAATACCACTAGTGACCGAGTGCAGGAAGTCTGGGACACAGAAATGTCTCTTTAACACTTGCCTTTTTAGCAGTTCTGGGGAGTCTTGGTCCACTTTTATCCTTCTCCTTTGACTCAAGAAATTTAAGTTTTTTCTTCTCCCGGATCTGGTGAGCCAGCTGTCTGATCTCGGTCATTTCCTCGTCCTCACTTTCTATATCGCTGTCATATTCTCCAGCAGTTTCTTTCAGCTCCTCCTCTTTCTCCAAATCTTCAAGTTTCTTATAAAATAAAATGTAAATGGATCAATTAATAAATGTAAGACACATAATGTAATAAGCAGAGACCTGCAAGTCTCAAACTACCTGAACAGGAAAAACAAAATAAAAATTATATTTACAAAAAAAATAAAATAAATGTAAGACACAAGAACAAAAACGCCTCAGTCTAAGGATGATGACAGATGTAGTGAAGGTGCTACTCCCACTAAAATGTGTGTGATACTATTGCTGGAAACAAATTTCACCATCAAACTCCCCATGAAATCAATCCATTCAACACAAAACTGATCACTCAAAGGCCAACAAACGTGTTTTAAAAAAAAAAAAGAAAAAAAAAAGGCGTAGTAATACTCTATTCTCATCTATCCAGAGACAGCCAATCAAGATTGTAGGTGCAAACCAGGGGAGCCCACAAAGTAGAGCACCGGATGGTTTAAAAATACAGGTTCCATGATACTTTGTTATTCCAAAGGCATGCACAGCATCATGGAAGTTGTAGTTCTAAAACATCTAGGGAATCTACCTTTTGGGAACCCCTGGTGTAAGCATTATTATTGAATATATGTAGGTGGAATTTTATATAACTAGCTGATTGCATATAGGAGTGAAATGCTGTGATATTTATTAGATCGCTCAAAGATGTGAGTGTATTCAAGATGTGTCACATTAAGGATTATAACAAATTCCAGCTCTGTGAAGAATAATATTTCCCATATGTATTGGCCTACAGTTTGTACCTCAATGTTTTGTCCTTAAACTTTACGAGGAAGAAAAAAAAAAAAAAGCATGGGAAAAACTAGTGCAGCAATTCTAAATACATTTATTCAATGCAGTATAACGATTCCAGTTGAATGCATGAAATATAACTTACCTTCATAATCTCAGGATCTATATAATCAGCAATATTATGGCCTTGCCAGACCTCTGGTATCTTGTCATATCTTTCTGTTGGATTCATGAGATCCCAGTATTCTTTAAAAAATAAAAATACACATTCATGAGCATAAGAGCAAATAGGATTGTGATAAGCATTGGGATTGTTCTCTATTTTGGTCAATTGATCAAACCAGAACTGAACACTGCACGCTGAATAGCTTTCCCATGAATGAATAAATAAATATTAACATTCGAATCTGCTAGTTTCACCTCTGTAAGCAGTTTCCAATAATTTGATTAAAATATGTGTCACAAGATTCTCTCCCAACCACAGATGGGAGTTTTGATATCAATGGTTGGTTCGTTATGGAGACAATCGGATAAGTCCTCAGCCTCATCTGATGACCAGAGATCATTTTGTTTCCCATTTGCCAACAGGCAGGTTCTGGCCTTGGCTAATGAGACTTGCATGCAAAGCTAGAGAAAACAACTGGAAATAATTCAGACAACAGGAGGGTGACTTGAATAATGTGACAATTCCTATTTTGCTCTGGCATTAATGTTACCCCCATATTGTGCTATGCCAATAGCTAGCAAATGTTTTAGAATAACATATAAAAAAAAAAAAAAAAAAAAAAAAAAGCTTGTATTATACCCACAGTGAACACAAACTATACTTAGTTGCAGGAATACAGAAAAAATTAGTTCATAAAATGAGAGTGCTCTGAAGAAGGCTGCATTCGAGCCGAAACGCATCTGCCGATACCTGGAACTTGCTACATAGGACTATTCATGCGGTGACTTATTTATGGCTATATCACACTGCTTTTAATCAGATTGTTGTGGTGTTTTATACCTTTAACCTGGATATGCACACTGCTATATATATATATATATATATACATACACACACACACATATAAATATTTATTTATTTAAGTCCTGCAGTTCCTCTACATTTTTAGTTCTATTATTTTATATCGTGCGATTTTTCATGAATAAAGTATATTATTTTAAATTTCATATCTGGTGCTTTTGTCCTGGACATCTGTTGTTCGCATGTATAGGCACCTTTGAGGATGTTACTATAGAGCCTGATACAGCTCTCATTTTATGAACAAATTTTCCTGCAACTAAGTATATTTTATGTGTTCACTGTGGGCATAATACATTTCTGTATTTGTGTATGCGATTTTGAGGTGGTAGGAGAGTACACCTTGATTATACCCACTCATTATTCACTATAAACTTTAGAAGCACCAACACAACCATCGTCTCTTTTTCATATAAAATAACTTGTTATCCCAGGTTCTGCCTCTACCTGCTCCTGGAATTTGTCCCAAGAGCAAGTCAAAAGCTCTAAGGACATTCAGCTAGCATAAAAGCTATAGTAAAATTAAAACTAAACATGTTCTACTTGAATAAGACAAAACAATTATATGTTTTTATTCCTCACATGAAAAGGGTAGAAATATTTGGAAAACAAGTGTCATAGTATTACAACTAATTTTAGAAGACTGGGATGTTGGAGCTGTTCATTAATTTGGTTAAGAGAAACTTCTAGATAACCATAATCATTGTATATAAGGCAAATCGAATGAAAGGATGAAAATGTAATGAACGGACAGATTCTATGCATGCCCCTACTAAATAGACAATAAGGACAAACTAAGCGGGTAAACACTCGCAAGTGTTGAGTGATTTATAGCATGCATACATGTTTTTCTTTTTTTTATTCATGTTGCCATGGAAAGAAGCAAAACAAAATAAAAATTAAAATTTGGAGTGCAGCGCCAGGAAAAGAAGCAGCCAAGACACTCCGGAATGACAGTCCCAAATACAATAATCACCCAACTAGTCATGCACTTACTCTGCAGATCCAAAATATAATCGTCACCCATTTCCATTTCAAGATCTTTTTCCTATGAAAATAAAAAAACATGTAAATTAAGATTCATAGAGCCTCAGTATGTGTGTGTGTATATTTTATACACACACACACACACACACACACACATATATATATATACACATGTATGAAACAATTGTACAAACACACGCAATCTGTGTACAAATAACTCACTAGTCTCTTCTTGGGTGCGTCAGTTTCCATGCGTTTCTTTCTTGCCAAAGCACGCTCAGGAATGAAAGGTGGTCTCTCCTGAAATAAACAAACATGTCCTAATGTTAGCATGGTTTTAGAAAGGAAACGTTAAAAAACAAAACAAAAAAAACATCTGATTTGAAATCACTAACAAAAATGGGAACAGTACAGAATGTTAGTATTGCAAATTTAAAACTTTTGGGAGTCTTCATTGACTTCACTTTTAAAGAACAGTGTCATGACACAAATCACTGGAATAAATAATCATAAAATCTCACCTTCTCATCTCGTTTGCTTGGCACAGCCAAGTGCAGTCTGTTCAGTACATCATTCACCTTGTTTCCCTTCATTTTAGTTTCAACTCTGTGAGTGAGCAGTCTATCACAGGCCTGCATCGAAGAAGAAGAAGAAGAATCAAATAGAAATACATTTACAAGGCACACAGACACTGAATTCCAGAGGAAGATTTTCATAGCAACCAACCTCTGTTTTAACTTGAATGACCCCTTCATCTGTGAGAGTGCTGGTTTCAATCACTGGCAACTCTTCCTTCTCCAAGTCCTTGAATATTTTCTGGAAAGACATACGACAGTATTCTCAGCACGGCTGGTGGTTCATTAAATAAGATATATTGTATGGCCAAACAATCCACACTGAATATCCATACAGTAGACTAACTTTATTTGACTAAAGAGTCTCTGCCTTCCTCAAACTGTATCTATACATCGGGCAGGCAAGATAAGCAGCAAATGTATGGTCTAAAATATAAACGTTTCCTATATCTGATTGAACCACTCCCAAGATGATCACCATAAACATCTAAAAGCAGTTACCAATACATCAAAACAAAAAAATAACACAAAGTATTGGGGAAAGCTGTGTATGTTATTTATGGACGGCCAGATTCAGGTACAACCAGTGGGATCTTCCATATTTGTAGCTCTTCTGGAAACAGTGGACTGTTACAGCTAATGCAGCAGAATGACACACACCTAATCTAGAATATTGAAACATTTCTTTATCTATACGTTTGCCAGTACATAGATGATATTAGGAAGCCATTAGAACCCTTTCAAAATACAATATGCAGTTGAAAATATCATCTTCTGTGTTTGTGTAGATAGCACAGAATGTGACAATGTATAAGAAGCCCAATAGAACGTTACAAAACCTAATAGGAACATATTTCCCATTAAATGTATTTAGAGGGGGAAATTAAAATCGGTATAACCACTTCATCTTACTGAAGCGGGTTACAGTGCAAAGACCTAGGTCTTTTTAGAAATGTTTCATTCTGGAGATAAATATTTTTACACTGTGTCTACAGCTTCCACCCCTGTCAATCAGCAGCTGGAATACTCTATTCTTGGCTAGCAATGATCATTATTGTGCACTTTTGCACAAACACATTTTTTGCACACACACATTATTACATCTGTGCATGTTTTTATTAGTTATATCCACTAATTTGTGTTTTTAATTTTTATTTATTTCCGTATTTGAGCATTGAAGTGTCCCATTAAAACAGCACTGCAGGGAAAAATGAAACCCACAAATGACAAATACTCACCAAAGTGAAATGGTGTTACATTGATGGAAGAGTAAAGGTGATATACAGAGGAATGTATGTAAGTACATATACATACACACACACACACACACACACACACACACACACACACACATATATATATATATATATACACACACACACACACACACACACACACACACACACTAAGATGTATAGATTATGTGGTACAACTAACAAAGCAGAATTAATTGTGACTCACCTTAGCAATTTTATTAAACTACATTATTGACTTATAAATAAGTATCTGGAAAGGCTGTGTGTAATGGAAGTGTGCAGATAATATACTTAAAGGGAAACTCCAGTGCCAGGAAAACGATCCGTTTTCCTGGCACTGGAGGGTCCCTCCCCCTCCCAATCTCCGGTTACTGAAGGGGTGAAAACCCCTTCAGTCACTTACCTGAGGCAGCGGCGATATCCCTCACCGCTGTCTCCTCCTCTGCACCGCTACTCCTCTGTATTGCGTCAGCCGGTGGGCGATACAGATCCCGCCCACCGGCCGAGGAGACCTAATGCGCATGCGCGGCAATGCCGCACATGCGCATTACGTCTCCCCATAGGAAAGCATTGAAAAATAATTTCAATGCTTTCCTATGGGGAAATGAGCGACGCTGGAGGTCCTCACACAGCGTGAGGACGTCCAGCGACGCTCTAGCACAGGTTTCCTGTGCTATGAAGGAGGAAGTTCCCTCTAGTGGCTGTCTACTAGACAGCCACTAGAGGTGGAGTTAACCCTGCAAGGTAATTATTGCAGTTTATAAAAAAACTGCAATAATTACACTTGCAGGGTTAGGAGTAGTGGGAGTTGGCACCCAGACCACTCCAATGGGCAGAAGTGGTCTGGGTGCCTGGAGTGTCCCTTTAATATGTAACATTAGACTCAGTGGTGTATCCTGGTTTTGTGCTGCCCTAGGCAGGACAAAACTCAGGCGCCCCCCCTCCCCCCGCGCCACCCCCACCCAACCTTTCCCCCGCCCCGCATTCTAAATACACACACACACATTCACTGACAGATACACATACACTAGCTAACAGAAACACACACACACTAACAGACACACTCACACTCAGTAACAGACAAACACACTCACTAACAGACACACACTAACAGACACACACTCACTCACTAGCAGACACAAACTAGCAGACACACACTCACTAACATACACACACACTCACAGGCAAACACACACTAACAGACACACACACACTCACAGGCAAACACACACTAACAGACACACACACACTAACAGACACACACACACTAACAGACACACACACACTAACAGACACACACACACTAACAGACACACACACACTAACAGACACACACATTTACACACTAACAGACACAAACACTAACAGACACACACACTAACAGACACAAACACACACACACACACACACACTAACAGACACAAACACTAACAGACACAGACACACACTAACAGACACACACTAACAGACACACACTCACCCACCCACATTAACACATTTTTTTAAAAAAAAAATGTAACACATTTTTTTAAAATGTATTTTTAACACATTTTTTTTTTTAAAAATTGTAACATTTTTTTTTAACACATTTTTTTTTAAATGTATTTTTAACACATTTTTTTTTTTATTTAACACCCCCCCCCCCCCCCCCCCCCCCAGCCTCCTTACCTTTGGGAATGCTGGGGAGGGGGGTGTCTCTTCCTCCCTGGTGGTCCAGTGGCTGCTGGGCGATCGGGCGGCACTGCCTGGCTGGCGGGCGGCCGGCGAGGGAGCACTTCCCCTGAGCTGTCTGCTCAGCTCCCTCGCGCGCCTCAGAGTGAGGCTGGGAGCCGGAATATGACGTCATATTCCAGCTCCGCCTCCCAGCCTCACTCTGCAGCCGGCGAGGGAGCTGAGCAGACAGCTCAGGGGAAGTGCTCCCTCGCCGGCCGCCCGCCCGCCAGGCAGTGCCGCCCGATCGCCCAGCAGCCCGCCGGCATGTCTGTTAGCCGCAAGGCTAACAAGACATTTGCCTTGGGCATTTGGGGGGCGGCTTTTTTTGCCGCCCCCTGGAAAATGCCGCCCAAGGCAAATGCCTTGTTTGCCTCGCGGCTAATACGCCCCTGATTAGACTTCCTACAGAGACAGTAAAACATTGCCTCCATGTGATTTTGTAGACAAGAAGCAAAACTAGTTAACACAGAAAATGGTATTCCTTACCTGCTGTTCTTCGGTAAGTTCTGAAATCCTTTTCACATCACATTTATTCAGAACAACAATCAGAGGCTAAAAGAGAGGAGAAAAAAAAAAGAAAAAAAAAAACATGGTTAGTTCACTGCTGTTTAAGTACAATGTACCGTGGGATGGCTATAAAACAGTGACATTCATACAAATAGGTCTTCCACATTTAAATATCAGCCGAAAGTGATGCAGAAATACATACAGATTTTTGTGCATCACTTCTGGGTGATATTTAAATTTGGAAGACCATTATTTCTATGAATTTTACGTTATTATACAGCCATCCTATTTTGTGTATTTTAGGGTTTTTAGAGTTTTATCTAGGGTGTTGGTGAAGGCTTTGAAATTCTAGTAATTTTGCTCTTTTTAGCACACTGCCGGCAGGTGGGAATGTCCTATTTTCAGAGCACCACTTACCTTGTTTGAAAAGAGAGGACGGATGTTGTTGAAGAGTTCTAGCTGCTCCTCTATGGAGTGTCCACACTGTTCTGAAACATCCATCACATATAAGACAGCGGCACGGAGGTGGGCAAGGGCTGTGATAGCCTGCATCTCTATAGTATTACGTTCTTCCAGAGGGTGATCAAGGATCCCAGGGGTGTCCACTACCTGGAAGGCAAAAGATACAGTGTGTGATAACAGTTATACCACAGATACATTAGTAGAGCATGTTCCACATTGAAAAATTTGTTAAGTACAATGTGCATATCCATTCAACAAAGGTACTCTATACCAAAGCGCTTTACCGGTTTAAATCGACTAATTTACAGAATATCATATACAAATTTCATTAAGTCTTGTTTAGGAAACCAACCTGCCACCGAAGGTATTTGTAATCCATATGACCAACGAATAAGGATTTAGTAGTAAATGCGTATGGCTGAACTTCTACATCTGCTCTGGTCACCTAAGAAAAATGATAATAAAGAATATGTTCAACAAAACTTATTTTATTTTATTTATTTATTTTTTTTTAAAGATTTTCCGTTGAAAACAAGACACAAAAATAGACAAGGGGTAACGACACTGTCAAAACGAGTATAGGACAAAAATCTGAGAAGTGTGAAAGATGTTCTATGACATTTCACTATGACATTAGACAGAAACAATGGCATTTCATGTCTAACTCTCGGATTATACTTACTGGTCTGATTGAGCCTTTGAGCAGTATGAGTAGAAACAGTAGGTTTCTTGCATTTTACTAAGTGTGTCTTTCATGGCATTTATTTTTTTTGTAGTGGTGGGGTCGTGTATGTCAAAGGAAGGTCTGCAAGGGTAGGGGCAGAGGTGAAGTGATATTGGGTGTGGAAAGAGGAAAAAAAAGGGGGGTAAGAATAAGGTGTTAATACCACTCTAGGTAGTGTTAGATATCTGATTAGGGGCTTTCTAAATTTGAAATATGCTCAATCTAATGTAGCCATGTTGTGTAGCCTCTGATATCCACTGGTGGAGCATCTGGACATTCTTCAGCTGCCAGAGAATAGGGATCAGGGATATAAGTGCCTAGTGAGGGATTATTTTGTATCAGGATATTGTCAACATGAAGTAGCATCTCCGCAGGTTGCAGCAGTATAGTTTCTACCACCATGTACTTTATTGTGGAGTTTCAATTCCAAGCAGGGGACTATGGTGGAACATACCATCACATATGAAAAAGGAGCATACCTCCCTCCCACAGCACCAACACAAGTCGGAAATCTTGTTGTTAAATCTATGTAGGAGCTGAGGTGTGCAGTACCAGCAGGTTCCATGTATGTAGGAGCTGATAGAGCCCTTATGAGTTAGTTGATGCATTTTTTGACCATTGCTCCTCAGAGAGAGAACACTAGTCAGCCTCCCCCATGCGACGAATCCAGGAGGCACAAGGGCGATTGGTGTGAGAAGTAACTGGTAGATGATAGAGTCTTTCACAGGTATGGCTATAGGATTCAAAAGTTGAGAGCTGCCTGTTAAGGTTTATTCTGGGAGTTATAAAAGTGAGTTGGAGATAGGGAAGTTTGTCTATCCCTGTCAGTGCTTCATCCCCTTTCAAGTCTATCAGGTGGAGAATTTGTGAGTTTGCGATTACATGGAGCAGACACATTAAAAGGACACTCCAAGCACCCAGACCACTTCTGCTCATTGGAGTGGTCTGGGTGCCAACTCCCACTACCCTTAACCCTGCAACTGTAATTATTGCAGTTTTTCATAAACTGCAATATTTACATTGCAGGGTTAACTCCACCTCTAGTGGCTGTCTATTAGACAGCCACTAGAGGTCACTTCCTTGTTTCTAGCACAGGTTTCCTGTGCTAGAGCGTCGCTGGACGTCCTCACGCTGTGTGAGGACCTCCAGCGTCGCTCAAAACCCCATAGGAAAGCATTGAAATGATTTTTCAATGCTTTCCTATGGGGAGACGTAATGCGCATGCGCGGCATTTCCGCGCATGCGCATTAGGTCTCCTCGGCCGGTGAGCGAGATTAGTCTCGCCCACCGGCCGACGTAATCACTAGGAGGAGCGTCGCGGAGGCGGAGACAGCGGCGAGGGACATCGCCGCTGTTCCAGGTAAGTCACTGAAGGAGTTTTTACCCCTTCAGTAACCGGGGATTGGTGGGTGGGAGGGAGAGGGACCCTCCAGTGCCAGAAAAACGGATCGTTTTTCTGGCACTGGAGTTTCCCTTTAAGGGATCCTAGCCTGCACAAAATGCTAAATTCAAGGGGTGAGCACCAGTGGGAAAATCTGGGTTATGGGTAAGAGGAAGCATGGGGCCAGGGATTGTTTTGAAGTTGTTTTTGAGTCGACATTTAATCCAAACTGGGAGAGTGGGGCCGATAAATAGTTCAAAACAGTATAGATACAAAGTTCCAGTGAGTATTACAAACAATAACTGATACTCTAACACCTATGTGGGGTCCCTTTAGCCCACACCAACAAATACAAAATCCAAATATACACAAGGTGGAGTATTTTACATGTTGAAAAGGAAAGTTATAATAAATCCTTAAGGCGTATAGTCCTGTAAACAGAGAGCTTGCAGACAATGAGCCACCAGAATCCTCTAGTTCCAGGTCGATCCATTGAGCTTGTGGGAGAAGAGGGAGGGAGGGTGGGTGACGATATGCCAGTCCACTCGTCCCAAAAAGGGGGCTGCCTCTGAATAATTGAGTAAGGGGAGGCCCGCTCCCTCTGATATATTGGTAAACATAGGTGTTCTAAGAGGAGACGCAGGACTTTGTCCCGCCTTATAAAAGTGCATATTGTGTAGTTTATGGAGAAGAAAAAAGCACTATTATTAATGGTATATAGCCTGAAAACAATACAAGATTCTGGGGAGCCAAACCAGAAAATGTATTGCGACAGCCAGGAGCAAAGAAAGGTAAGACTGTATGATTTGTTGAAGGGGGGAAAGTTTAAACCGTACTAATTAGATGCACCAGGGTGAAGCCAGATAGCTAGATTCTCTACACCATTTAAAAAGGAATGAAGCTTCTATTGCAACTGCTTCCCTGTACTGAACTCTAATATTCAATATTTCAGACTCGTCTTCATTTAATTTCAATATAGCCCCATGTGGTATTAAAATACCATTAATAATATAGTTGGTCAATATTAAACAAAACGGACAGCAACATAAGTGGCACACAAATTAGACCAACAAATCCACTACCTACAACAGATCACATAAAAACACACAGCAACATACAAATTAATGGCACACAACCTTGGCTTTGTCAAAATGCTCCAAAACTATTTCACAAAAAAAAAATAATCCTAGGACATGGGACCCATACATTTATAGCACCATAGCCACACCATTATGTAAATGTTATGGTGCTTATAGTGCTCCATTAAAATGGAGGACACATCATGCATGCAATTGAAGATTGATAAATATGTGTATTTAACATATTTTCTATCACCTCACAGTTACATTACATGTCCAGGAGAAGAAAGAGTTTAATATGGCAAAGTAATTTGGACATGCATGGGATGTTCTCATGGATATAAACAAAACAAAACCCAACTTCACAGATACATTCAATAGAATTGTATAGATATAAGCCATGTGCCTTCCTGTCCGCCCAGTGTTACTTTCTATAAACAAGAGTTTAGTGGTGACAAGAAAAAAAACCTGCTGTTGAAAGTTGGAGATGGAGTACAAGAAAGAGTGGTATAAAAACAAACCTTATTTATAAAGCTGGATTTCCCAACATTTGGATAGCCGCAAAGGAGAAGGGTTCTGGTATTTGGGTCAATGGTGGGCAAACGTGACAAATGTTGTCGCACTGCATAAACAAAAATATGCAAATTACAAACATGGAAAGTTAACACGCGTTAAATGAAATGGACATATTTAAGGATTACAGTACTCTAGGCTAGTGGTCACCGGTAGTCAAAGAACTCAACTTAAGGACTAGTGGATTTGCCACCCCTATACTCCCATAACTGACATGTCACTGGCCCTTAATGCGTTAAAGTGTTACAGATCCAACGTGGTCTACATAAACTAAGAAGCATTGGTCGGTGACATCTTTATTTAGTCTTACAACATAGAGACATCCTTGCATGTGCAGCAAAAATCATCTTAACACTTTACCATAAAAAAAGATGCAAACAGAACATGCTCAGCCACTCCATATAAAGACACACTTTAAAATTGGTAAATGCACCCAACCTACCATAGTGCCCATACCCCCTCCCCCTTCAGGATCCCCCCCCTACCCCCCCATTTCCCCCCCCTCTAGCATCTCCCACATCCCCCATTAAGGTCGCAGGCAAATGCCCCAACAGCACGGAGACACGTATGATTACTGTACGAAGGCTCAGGCAGTCACATAGACGCATAATGCTCACCTACGGTGACTTAGAGATGTTTGGCACACTTGGTTACCCAACCCCCCCATCCAATGAACCGCAGCTACACGCATATTGAATCTAAGCACCATGACAATTGCCAGTGGCAACCTCATACGTAGTTAAACCCAGAGGGACACACGAATGTTTTATTAAAAGCCTAACCAAGGTTCACACGTCCTAGGACCTGCGTGTCCACCACTGTTGGGGGCCTGCGTGCTCCAATTCCAACCCATATTTTATAGCACACGTTGTGCTTCGTTTCTGCCAATCTTAAAGAGACCTGCGAGTCTCGACTTGAATGTTGAATATGTTACAGCTATAGAGACCTGAGAGTCTCACAATGAATATAAAAATGACAAAAATATATTTACAAAAAAATTGGTAAATGCAGGGAGTGAGTGTAACAAAGTACACTGATATAACTGATAACTTCAGGAGTCGATAACCATTAACACTGCTGATTTTGCACACTATCTATACCATGATGCTTATAGGACACATAACCCACAATAGGATTACTAAATACAATTTAAGGATTACTTAAAAGATTTAAAACAAAAAACTTGCTTTATTTTGTAATGCACCAACATATGCTCCAGCATTGTACAGTTTATACAATTAAAATACCTTGCTCCAGATATTCCAGACTTTGTTTCTGCCTTTTGATTATAGTACACATACGTCCAAGAGCTGCCCGTTTTAACTGTTTACAGCGGTATAGTGAGTCACCATATTTCATTAACCTCACATAATCTTTGGCGACACTGAAACAGAAGAGAGAGAGGTCCATTAGAGGGAGAGGTCAGCCAAAGGCAAAGCATCCAGAATGGAACAGACAGACCAAAACAAATCTTACTTGTCAATTAGGTTCTTTGCAATGTTGATTTGCCCCAGCGCGAGTTTGTAATGATCTTTGTCATAAAGCACGTTCATTAAGTCAGCATAGAATGGATGCACATCCTGAAAAAGGAATAATGACGATAAGGCTCAAAATGTAACAATAATTCAGAAAAACAATGATCAAAAAGAAAATTAATTTTTCTCTTTTTTTTGCTTGAAATACTGTGGATAATTGAAAAAATGGTCAGTAGAGTCAAATCAAATGCTTTTTTTGCTTTATAGTCTGTTGATAAAGGATCAACATGTTGTACATGTATAATTAATTCTGTAAAACATTTTGCAACTAAAGCATAACATTGTGTTACTTACATCCAGTTTAGGGAAATCAGTCAGAATCTGAGATAGACGGTCATGGTAATTTTGCTGCGTGTATTTTACTTTCCTCATGTAAAAATGCCGAATGCGGTGGATCTGATAATTTTTGTGGATGACTGTTGGTGTTTTCCTTTGCGTCTTTGACAACGTTAAATCGATGAAATCCTGAAAAGAATTAAGAAAAAACAGCTGTAAAATAACATTTTACAAGGCTTATCCCAAGTCTAACCAAACTCGCCAGGAGTTGACGAGAAGGCAATGAGGAAACTGCTGGAGATGGGGCAGAACAGCTTCCACTCTGTATATGCACCACACTGCCTACCCCAATAGAAGCCACCATACAGGCTGACATGTCAACTGATAAAGTAACAATATGGTGCCACTATAAAATGGTGGGGACTTTGCCTATTTTGTACTCTCTCAAATGCTCAAGAGAAAACCAATGATACAGTGCTTGGTAGATGAAGCCATTAAAGGACCACTCTAGGCACCGAGACCACTTCAGCTTAATGAGGTGGTCTGGGTGCCAGGTCCTTCTAGGGTTAACCCATTTTTTCATAAACATAGCAGTTTCAGAGAAACTGCTATGTTTATGAATGGGTTAAGCCTTCCCTCTATGTCCTCTAGTGGCTGTCTCATTGACAGCCGCTAGAGGCGCTTGCGTGCTTCTCACTGTGATTTTCACAGTGAGAGCACGCCAGCGTCCATAGGAAAGCATTATGAATGCTTTCCTATGTGACCGGCTGAATGCGCGCGCAGCTCTTGCCGCGCGTGCGCATTCAGCCGACGGGGAGGAGAAGAGGAGGATCGGAGGAGGAGAGCAGGAGGAGATCTCTCCGCCCAGCGCTGGAAAAAGGTAAGATTTAACCCCTTTCCCCTTTACAGAGCCGGGCGGGAGGGGGTCCCTGAGGGTGGGGGCACCCTCAGGGCACTCTAGTGCCAGGAAAACGAGTATGCTTTCCTGGCACTAGAGTGGTCCTTTAAGAACTGAAGGAGGGCTGAACTGGCAGTGCCAAGGAGGCCAAGATTCAGGTACATTCCGGTGTAGATTCCTTTTACTCTTCCATCAATGTAACACCATGTCACTTTGGAGAGTATTTGCAGGGAAAAAATAAATCCCACAAATAACAGTGCTGTTTTAATTTAAAACCAGCTTGCAAAAGCTGAAGCATTAGCAGGCCATCGCCTTTTAACCCATCCCAGAATATATGTGGCTGTCCAATCCAGCTCAATGAGAGAATTATGCAAGGCATGTACTCTGGACAATTGCCTGCCTCTTGAGTTTAGATCCACTGAGCTAAACACACCAGGAAGTAACAGAACCCATTGTATGACTGACAGCAAAGAGGTTTAACAAGGTTAACTTATTAAAGTGTCAATTTCTACACTTTTTTCAAAATTATAAAGATATATATATATATGAGGACACATATCACACATAAAGCACTTCAGCAATCTAAAGTACCGTTTAGTGTCCCTTTAAACTGCAGGTTTCCAATTTGCCTAAATTTACCTATTAACCATATATAGACGATTGTATGTAGACTTTTAAATACTGTTTTTTTGGGGGGGTTTTTTTTACATTAAACCTCATCGCTGTAGTGATGTACTTCATTGCTATGGTTTTAGGCAAAGCTTTTTTTCTGAGAGTGCATAACAAATCAATCAGGGAAAAGCCCCGCTTTGGGAGACAACTGAGAAGTAACTCAGGAATAGGTGACAGGGAGTATCAATCAGGAACATCCTACCAGGTGCTGATCAGCTGAGGGTATGTTACAGTATTGGTGGTTAGGTAGATGTAAAATGTTGAGCTGATTAGTTAATATTCCACTATAAACGGAAGCAGAAATGCTGTGTTTAAACTTTTTAGTCATGTTGAGGCTCCAATATACCACCTCCAAAGTTAAAGTGTTACATCAGGGGTAAGCAATTTCCGGAACTTGAGATGCTGTCGACTACATATCCCCTGTGCTTTGTGAGCATTAAGGCTGTAAGCATTAAACGGCCACTATAGTCACCAGAACAACTACAGCTTAATAGTTTTTCCGATGCGTGTAGTATGTCCCTGAAGGCATTTTAAAGGACCACTATAGGCACCCAGACCACATCAGCTCAATGAAGTGGTCTGGGTGCCAGGTCCATCTAGGGTTAACCCTTTCTGCTGTAAACATAGCAGTTTCAGAGAAACTGCTATGTTTACTTTAGGGTTAAAGGACCACTATAGTGCCAGGAAAACAAACTCGTTTTCCTGGCACTATAGTGCCCTGAGGGTGCCCCCACCCTCAGGGTCCCACTCCAGTGGCGCTGAAGGGGTTAATCCCTTACCTTTTTCAAGCGCCGGGCTCCCTTGGCACTGGGGACTCTCCTCCCTCTTCTGACGTCATCGGCTGAATGGGCATGCGCGGCAAGAGCCACGCGCGCATTCAGCCAGTCTCATAGGAAAGCATTCTCAATGCTTTCCTATGAACGCTGGTGTCTTCTCACTGTGAAAATCAATGAGATAGCCACTAGAGGCTGGATTAACCCATAGGTAAACATAGCAGTTTCTCTGAAACTGCAATGTTTACAGCAAAAAGGGTTAAACCTAGATGGACCTGGCACCCAGACCACTTCATCAAGCTGAAGTGGTCTGGGTGCCTATAGTGGTCCTTTAATCCATCCTCTAGTGGCTGTCTCACTGACAGCCGCTAGAGGCGCTTCCGCGCTTCTCACTGTGATTTTCACAATGAGAAGACACCAGCGTCCATAGGAAAGCATTGAGAATGCTTTCCTATGGACTGGCTGAATGCGCGCGCAGCTCTTGCCGCGCATGCGCATTCAGCCGATGACGGGAAAGGAGGATGGGAGTCCCCAGCGCCGAGGGAGCCCGGCGCAGGAAAAAAAAGGTAAGCGATTAACCCCTTCCTCACCCTAGAGCCCGGCGAGAGGGGGACCCAAGGACCCTATAGAGCCAGGAAAACTAGTATTTTTCCTGGCACTATAGTGGTCCTTTAATGTAAACATTGCCTTAGAGAGAAAATGCAGACTTTACATTATTGGGTAGGAATACCTCTTGCAGCAGTCACTCAGATGGCCACTAGAGGTGTTTCCTGGGTCAACGCTGTAAAGTATGCAGCACTGACATCAACACATTCTGTATTGATTCAATATATATCTATGAGGACATGCTGATTGATGCAGCGTGGGGTTTTGCCGTGTATGCGCAATAGCCCCCCATTGCTTTTTTTTTTACGAGAAATCATTTTGATGATCTCAGCCAATGTTGAGGAGTAGGACCCGAGTTGGGGGCCAGCCACGACCGGACCAGCACGGCACTGAAATAAAGGTGAGTTTTAACCCTTTAACATTCCTAAAAGGTATGCCGGTGGCCTAAATTGTGATACAATACCAGAACTATAGTGTATACATGTTTGTATCTCTGACACTATAGTGTTCCTTTAAGAGAGCTATAGTCAACAACATCTGAAGTGCCAAAGGTTGCGTACCACTGCTATATATACATATGATGAATGTAATCTTAGCACTGTGGGTGATAATACAAACTCCTAGAAATATTAGTGCGTTGCACTATATATACACATCTGTCACAAGTGATCTGTTTGATAAATTCGAGATTATAAAGAGTTGTCGCTTGCTCTGTACTGCAAGCCTCCAGATATTCCCATGATTATCTAATGTTCGGAGAAGGGAGATTCACACCCAGTGGCCCAGACTGCCCGAGCCAGACAAACACTGATCCAAGTTATATTAATGTAATCGGGGAGCTGAATTGGTTATACTGGGGGGTGAAGCCCTGTACAGCCAGGGCTCCCTAGCGGTGCTCACTGCTTCCCACGTGTCCATCAGCCCTGGCTTTAAACACGTGCTGTACTGGGAGTAAGATCACCCTAAACTCCTCTAACCCGCTCCCCGGGCCCCGCAGCCCGCACTACCTTAGAGGAGGGGACCACCATGATCTTCTTAAAGTTGTAGAGCGCCATGTTTCCTGCCCGTGAGGTCCCGACTCCGAGCAGAACGCGTGAGCACCGGGGGCAGCTGGCGACGGGAAGAGGCGGAACAGGACGTGCTGTGGGCGGAAGACGGCAGCGGCCATTGCTAGTGTGGGCAGACCGGTGTCGGAAAACGGGAACGTGGGTTCTGTGTTTTAGATCAAAATTGTTTTTTATTAATCCTGCGCGCGGCTTCTCCAACGTTGTGGCGCCGTTAGATAGAGATTTGTTCGTATTTCTGGGAGAATGTTTACAGAGTCACTTTTGACCTTTGACCTGGAGTAAAGATGTCTTCAGTGAGACTTCCGTCTAAGTTGTAAAAAATCTTGTCTGCGTGTTGGATTGGAGAAACCCAGGGGGGGGAGGGGGGAGTTATTATTATCACTGTGAGTTATAAGCACATATTCTGCAGTACTATATCATGGCTATATTTATTCTGCGCTCCTACATGTGCTCAGCAGGGGTTAATTCAGACCAACACATAATAACAGCAAGTAATACATAACATGATAAGGCACAGAAATATAATAATAAAAACAGACTCAGATGTGTGCTGAAAAAGGCCGTTTTTTTCTTTTTGTTTTTTTTTCCAGTTTACAAATGATACAAACGTAACTTATTTACTTTGAAACGCGTCATTTGTAACCAAACATCTCCGGTCTTTAAACCCCCAGAGATTTAACCAAATATCTCCGGTCTTTAAACCTAAAGAGATTTAAGACATAAATCACCAGAGTTCCGCCGTATTAGCCAGAACTTAAACAAAATTATAACGAAACTCAGCTAGTCTACCCCTCCTTTAAACATTAGTTTTCCTGGCATTGCAGGACCCTGCAGTGCCCCTCTCTTTATGAAAACTGCAATAATTACACTTGCAGGGTTAAGGGTGGTGAGAGTTGGCACCCAGACCACTTCATTGGGCAGAAGTGGTCTGGGTGCCTGGAGGGTCCCTTTAAATTAGGCAGGTGACCTCAACCCCAATAAAAGACCACGACAATTGAACTACACGGAGGGAGGGCGGGGAAAAACAGCTCTACAGTTAACTTTTCTTCTGGCGACAAATATCACCTCAGAGCACCCTTACAGACAAGCGCTCCAATCAGAGCACAGCCGCACAGACCCCGTCACGGAAGTTCACAAGTGCATCGCAACAGCCATTACTGATGCCCTCGCGACTGATAGTGATGCGAGCCGCACCTTTACCCCTGAATAACCCCGTGACGCACGTGTACCTAGTCAATTGACTAGGTACATTCGCTCTGGCTCTTTCCTCTGCACAAGTAAACTACTTCAATACCCTCATAACCACACTCTCCTGCGAACCCAAATGACTATTTCCCACTTTTTAAGCTCTCCTTTGCCCTGTTGCTCCCCCTTCTTCTACCACCTTGTCTGCCTCAAACTTTGCAACTCACTTCACTGAGAAGATTTCTACAATCAGGGAAGAGATCTCTAGCCTCTCTCCCTCCCCTCCCAATACATCACCCAACCCCACTCCCTCCGCTGTTCTATGGTAATTCGCACCTACTACAATGGAAGAGGTTTCTGCTCTGCTCCAGTCCTGCCGCCCCACGACCTGTTCCCTCGATCCTATTCCCTCATATCCGCACTCTGTCTCCCACTCTTGCTCTTCCTCTCACTAAAATTTTCAATCTCTCCGTTTCCTCTGGGACATTTTCCTCACCCTTCAAGCATGCAACCATAACCTAGATTCTGATAAAGCCCAACCTTCACCCCAACTCCCCATCCAACTACCGCCCTATATCGCTCCTGCCATTTGCCTCTAAGATCCTTGAGAGAGTTGTGTATGCGAGATTGACAGACTTCAAATTCAACTCTCTGCTTGACCCGCTGCAGTTTGGATTCCGCGCTCTTTGAAACAGCTGTGACCAAAGTATCTTGGTACGATTTAATCGCTGCTAGATCTCGCAGCCATTACTCCATTCTAATTCTTCTTGATCTTTCTGCTGCCTTTGACACTGTTGATCATCAACAGTTTCTTCTCATTCTCTATAATCTCGGTCTACAGGATACTGCTCTCTCCTAGTGCTCCTCCTACCTCTCCCAACGCTTTTTCAGTTCTTCTTTATCTGGCTCTGCCTCTTCTCCCCAACCCCTCTCTGTTGGCATTCCCAAAGGTTCTGTCCTTGGTCCCATACTGTTCTCTATCTATACTGCCTCCCTTGGCAAACTCACGGTCTATGGGGGCTCTAGCAAAAGCTTGTCCAGGATCCAATCATTATTAAAGACGGCCCTGCCAAACAGCCACCTATTGAAACGCTGCCCGGCTTTGAGTGAGTGTGTGGTTGCAGCAATGTGCCCCAGCATCCAATACTGGAAGAGTGAATTAAAAGTGCTTAAAAGCTCATTGTTTCTAAAATAGTTTATTATGTTTAACCCCTTAGTGACCATGGACATATCAGGTACGTCTGACAAAAAACGGTCCTTAAGGACCTACCTGATACGTCCACGGGGAATTAGAGCGCTGGAAACGATCATGATCTCTTCTAGCAGCTCTAATGGTATTGCAGCGATGCCTCGTGCAATAGCCCTCTCACTGCCAGTGGCTGCCAGAGATCACCAGGTGATCGCTCCCCCTGGAGTGATCACTTCCGGGTTGCTCCACGTGGAGTCCGGCAGTGAGGCAGAGCATTGGAAGCCATCAGACAGGCTTCCGAGGCTCTGCCTGTACTGAGTGCCTCAAGGGGTCGATGCACTCCCCCGCCGGCTATCGATCATCCCCCCTTTGCAATTTAGGACCCCCAGGTGCCATGTTACCGCTCTAAAAGAGCGGTCACATGGCCGCAATAGGTGTCCACGGTGCTGACAGGCAGTCCCCCTGCTGGTGAAAAAAGTTTTAAAAAGTTAAAATAAATAAATAAATAAAAGGTAATAAATAATGTAAAAAATTATATATATATATATATATATATATATATATATATATATATATATATACAGTTGCAAGAAAAAGTATTTGAACCCTTTGGAATGATATGGATTTCTGCACAAATTGGTCATAAAATGTGATCTGATCATCATCTAAGTCACAACAATAGACAATCAAAGTCTGCTTAACCCCTTAAGGACACATGACATGTGTGACATGTCATGATTCCCTTTTATTCCAGAAGTTTGGTCCTTAAGGGGTTAAACTAATAACACACAAAGAATGAAATGTTGCCATGTTTTTATTGAACACACCATGTAAACATTCACAGTGCAGGTGGAAAAAGTATGTGAACCCTTGGATTTAATAACTGGTTGAACCTCCTTTGGCAGCAATAACTTCAACCAAACGTTTCCTGTAGTTGCAGATCAGACGTGCACAACGGTCAGGAGTAATTCTTGACCATTCCTCTTTAAAGAACTGTTTCAGTTCAGCAATATTCTTGAGATGTCTGGTGTGAATCGCTTTCTTGAGGTCATGCCACAGCATCTCAATCGGGTTGAGGTCAGGACTCTGACTGGGCCACTTCAGAAGGCGTATTTTCTTCTGTTTAAGCCATTCTGTTGTTGATTTACTTCTATGCTTTGGGTCATTGTCCTGTTGCAACACCCATCTTCTGTTGAGCTTCAGCTGGTAGACAGATGGCCTTAAGTTATCCTGCAAAATGTCTTGATAAACTTGGGAATTAATTTTTCCTTCGATGATAGCAATCCGTCCAGGCCCTGACGCAGCAAAACAGCCCCAAACCATGATGCTCCCGCCACCATACTTCACAGTTGGGGTGAGGTTTTGATGTTGGTGTGCTGTGCCTCTTTTTCGCCACACATAGTGTTGTGTGTTTCTTCCAAACAACTCAAATTTGGTTTCATCTGTCCACAGAATATTTTGCCAGTACTGCTGTGGAACATCCAGGTGCTCTTGTGCAAACTGTAAACGTGCAGCAATGTTTTGTTTGGACAGCAGTGGCTTCCTCTGTGGTATCCTCCCATGAAATCCATTCTTGTTTAGTGTTTTACGTATTGCAGATTCCCTAACAGGGATGTTAGCATTTGCCGGTGACTTTTGTAAGTCTTTAGCTGACACTCTAGGATTCTTCTTCACCTCATTGATCAGTCTGCGCTGTGCTCTTGCAGTCATCTTTACAGGACCGCCACTCCTAGGGAGAGTAGCAGCAGTGCTGAACTTTCTCCATTTATAGACAATTTGTCGTGGACTGATGAACAGCAAGGCTTTTGGAGATACTTTTATAACCCTTTCCAGCTTTATGCAAGTCAACAATTCTTAATCGTAGGTCTTCTGAGAGCTCTTTTGTGCGAGGCATCATTCACATCAGTTGTAAGACCAGAGGGCAAATGTAATCCGAATTTCGACATATTGCTGCAGACATTATGTGAACTTCCAGATTAAGATTCATGCTTGCAGACAATTTGTATTTAGTGATGTCCCGAACGGTTCGCTGGCGAATAGTTCCTGGCGAACATAGCGTGTTCGCGTTCGCCGGGGATGGCGAACATATGCGATGTTTGGTCCGCCCCCGATTCGTCAACATTGAGTAAACTTTGACCCTGTACCTCACAGTCAGCAGACACATTCCAGCCAATCAGCAGCAGACCCTCCCTCCCAGACCCTCCCACCTCCTAGACAGCATACAATTTAGATTAATTCTGAAGCTGCATTCATTTTTTTAATTTTTTTTTATTATTATTATTTATTTTTTTGTGTGTTTATTATACATTATCCTCCATAGCCAGTAACCTGTGTTTATTATACATTATCCCCCCATAGCCAGTAACCTATGTTTATTATACATTATCCCCCCGATAGCCCTAAATACTAAAAAGGGGGGGACCTAAGATCCTCCCCCGTGGCCCCCACCCCTGAGCGGTGCATGGGGGGACTAAATACTAATAAGGGGGACACACCTAATGTCCTCCCCCTGATCCCCACCCCTGAGCGGCGGGTGGGGGCCCTAAATACCAATGGGGGGGACCTATTGTCCTCCCCCCGGCCCCCACCCCTGAGCGGCAGGTGGGGGCCCTAAAAAAATGTTCCCCCAGGTGACTAGGGGTCCCCAAACCCCTAGTCACCCCCTCCCCCGCCCCCAAAAAGGGAACCCCCTACCTACCACCCTCACCCTAAAAATAATGAGGGGGGGGCCTTTAACTAAGAACCTGTAAGGAAAAAGAAAAAAAAACTTACCATTGGATGTTTTCTTTCTTCTAAAATCTTCTTTTTTCAGCCCCAAAAAAGGCCAAATAAAAAAACATAATAACCGACGCAATTAAAACAAAAACAACAAAAAACGAGTGTAAAAAAAAAAAATCCATCTTCACCCATGGAGGGCTCCGTGCAGACTGAGCTCTGCAGGGCGGGGGAAGGCTTATAAAGCCTTGCCCCGCCCTGCAATTAGGCTCAGAGCACTCTGATTGGTGGGTTTAAGCCATCCAATCAGAGTGCTCTGACAGGTAAATGAAGAGACTGACAGGTAAGTCTCTACATTTACCTGTCACAGCACTCTGGTTGGTTTGAAATCCACCAATCAGAGTGCTCTGTGTCATTTTACACAGCGTGGGAAAGTTCTTTGGAATTTGCCCACGCTCTGTAATTTGACTCATAACTCTCTGATTGGTGGATTAAGTAACCAATCAGAGTGTTATGAGTCAAATTACACAGCGTGGTGAAAATTCCAAAGAATTTTTTGGGGCCCCAAAAAATGGAGCTGCTTCCAATTCTCCCAGAACATTGAATTTTGTGACCACAGTTGCAAATAGCCTCCAGAGATCCTGTTCTACACCAGACCAGTGGAGCCAAACTGCAGCCCATCATCATCCTCATCTGGTTGTAAGTAGGCAATCTAGTATAATATTAGTGACACTAATCTATAATTTACCTCACATTAAATGGACACTATAGCTTAATGAAGTGGTTCTGGTGTCTATAGCTGGTCCCTGCAGGCTTTTTAATGTAAACACACACTGTGTGCAGCACTGGCGTTAGTTCATATGGCAGATCATATGGGTGGGGCATTGTGATGTCACATGGGGGGGCGGCAAATTTTTATTTTGTCTAGGGCGGCATTATGGTTTTTTATTTGCCCTTTTTTGGGGTTGAAAAAAGAAGATTTTAGAAGAAAGAAAACATCCAATGGTAAGTTTTTTCTTTTTCTTTACAGGTTCTCAGTTAAAGCTCCCCCTCATTATTTTTAGGGTGAGGGGGGTAGGTAGGGGGATACTTTTTTTGGGGGGGGGAGGGGGTGACTAGGGGTTTGGGGACCCCTAGTCACCTGGGGGGGACATTTTTTTTAGGGCCCCCACCCGCCGCTCAGGGGTGGGGGCCGGGGGGGGGACAATAGGTCCCCCCTATTGGTATTTAGGGCCCCCACCCGCCGCTCAGGGGTGGGGGCCAGGGGAAGGACAATAGGTCCCCCCTATTGGTATTTAGGGCCCCCACCCGCCGCTCAGGGGTGGGGGCCAGGGGGTAGGACATTAGGTCCCCCCCTTATTAGTATTTAGGGCCCCCACCCGCCGCTCAGGGGTGGGGGCCAGGGGGGAGGACATTAGGTCCCCCCCTTTATTAGTATTTAGGGCCCCCACCCACCGCTCAGGGGTGGGGGCCAGGAGGGAGGAACTTAGGTCCCCCCTTTTTAGTATTTAGGGCCCCCACCCGCCGCTCAGGGGTGGGGGCCAGGGGGGAGGACATTAGGTTCCCCCCCCTTATTAGTATTTAGGGCCCCCACCCACCGCTCAGGGGTGGGGGCCAGCGGGGAGGACATTAGTTCCCCCCCCTTATTAGTATTTAGGGCCCCCACCCACCGCCCAGGGGTGGGGGCCAGGAGGGAGGACCTTAGGTCCCCCCTTTTTAGTATTTAGGGCCCCCACCAGCCGCTCAGGGGTGGGGGCCAGGGGGGAGGACATTAGGTCCCCCCCTTATTAGTATTTAGGGCCCCCACCCACTGCTCAGGGGTGGGAGCCAGAGGGGAGGACATTAGGTCCCCCCCTTATTTTACTGTAGGGCCCCCACCCAACGCTCAGGGGTGGGGGCCAGGGGGGAGGACCTTAGGTCCCCCCCTTTTTAGTATTTAGGGCCCCCACCCGCCGCTCAGGGGTGGGGGCCAGGGGGGAGGACATTAGGTCCCCCCCCTTATTAGTATTTAGGGCCCCCACCCATCGCTCAGGGGAGGGGGACAGGGAGGAGGACATTAGGTCCCCCCCTTATTTTACTGTAGGGCCCCCACCCACCGCTCAGGGGTGGGGGCCAGGGGGAGAACATTAGGTCCCCCCCCTATTAGTATTTAGGGCCCCCACCCACCGCTCTTGTGGCCATAAAGAGTCCCTGTGGGTTTTAAAATTCGCCTGCCTATTGAAGTCTATGACGGTTCGCTGGGTTCGCCCGTTCGCGAACATTTGCGGAAGTTCGCGTTCGCCGTTTGCGAACGGAAAATTTCATGTTCGCGACATCACTATTTGTATTATTAGCGTTGTTAGGCATACGCAACTTATGCTCACATACTGTAACCTTTTCGCCTTACCAGGCATTGACTGTGTTAATGTGATCAATAATACACTTAGTGATACGTGCCTCTGACGTATGATCTCAATGCAAATGAGATGTCTCACTAATACAAATATATGCTGCCCATCATCATATTTTCTAAAACAAGTGCTAAGATGTTGGGCCAGAGAGCAAGTGTATCCCAAGTTCCACATATTGCTGTAAACTTTATTTACCATTTATACGTAACATAAATATGCCCTTTTTAGGCTTTCTTTACTTAACGTAATATTTAGGCGTACAGCTCTAGCTTTGGCAACATGCACACACGAAATGGATATCCAGATGTGGAGCATAGTATTTACGGTTTATAATGTCATGATTATGCCTTCTCTACTTAACGTATTATACGAAAATAAGGCTGTAACCATTGCAACATGCACACACGTAACAGACGTTCAGATGTTGAGAATGACATACCTTTAACCATGCTAAAACAGATGCATTTACGTCTTCTGACTCAGTGTTGAAACAACTGTTTTTCGGCTACATTGCCCCATTGGGCTTTAGATTAATGTAATTTAATACTGCTTCCTTAAAGGCATCATATAGCTATTAAGACATGCTAACATACACAGATATATAATAATTGAACGTGAGAAACCTAAATGTATAGAAACGCACGCCTTCAAGTAGGCGACTACCTGCTTTTATGTGCACGAACCGTTATACGTGCCTCTGCGCAGGCGACTATCTGCTTTTATATACCTGTTCGGATCTACAAACCTCTGCGTAGGCGATTATTTGTATTGACAGAAAAATTTTGATACCCGCGTTGCTGTTGTGATGACAATAAACATATTTAAAACAAAATACCCAAAGTTTATTACCATAGGTTGTCTTCTTTTAAAAATATATATACATGTGAAGGGTTATTCAGGGATTCCTGACAGATATCAGTGTTACAATAAAAAAATGTGGTTTGGAAATAGCAAAGTGCTACTTGTACTTATAGCCCTATAACTTTTTTTAAAAAGCAAAGAACTATGTTAACATTAGGCATTTCTAAACTCAGGACAAAATTTAGAAACTATTTAGCATTGGTGTTTTTTGGAGGTTGTAGATTCGTAACAGATTTTGGGGGTCAAAGTTAGAAAAAGTGTGTTTTTAAAAACAATTTCATCATATTTTATAATTCTTTTATAGTAAATTACATGATATGATGAGAATAATGGTATCTTTAGAAAGACTATTTATTGGTGAGAAAAACGGTATATTATATGTGTGGGTACAATAAATGAGTCAGAGGAAAATTACAGCTAAACACAAACAATAGACATGTGCTTCCGAATGTCCGATGTGCCGAAGTGCTGAATTTCCAAAGTGATGAAGTGCCGAATTTCGGAATGCTGAACCGAATTGCAGAAGTGTCGAATTGGGGTTAGGGGTTGGGGTAGGATTAGGGTAGGGTTAGTGGTTGGGGTAGAGGTAGGGGTAGGGTTAAGGTATGGGGTAGGGTTAAGGGATAGGGTAGGGTTAGTGGTTGGGGTAAGGGTAGGGTTACAGGTTGGGGTAGGGTTAGGGTAGGGTTAGTGGTTAGGGGAGAGGTAGGTTTAGGGGTAGGGTTAAGGGTTGGGGTAGGGTTAGTGGTTGGGGTATGGTTAGGGTTAGTGGTTGGAGTAGGGTTAGGGGTTAGGTTAGGTTTAGGGGTAGGGATAAGGGTTGGGGTAGGGTTAGTGGTTGGGGTAGGGTCAGGGGTAGGATTAGGGGTTTGGGTAGGGTTGGGGTTAGTGGTTGGAGTAGGGGTAGGATTAGGGTATTGGTATGGTAACCTTAACCCTATTCCTACCCCTAACCCTATTCCTAACCCTAACCTTGCTCGTAACCTAACCATAGCCCTACCCTTAACCCAACACTAACCCTACCCTTAACCCTACCCTTAACCCTACCCTAACCCTACCCCTAACTCTAAATCTACCCCTAACCCTACGCTAATCCTACCCCTCCCCGTACCCCTAACCCTACACTACCACTAACCCTACCTTAACCCTAACCCTACTCCTACCCTTATCCTACCCTAACCCTACCCCAACCCTACCTCTAACCATACTCCTAACCCTACCCCAATCCTACCCCTAACCCTACCTCTAACCCTACCCATAACCCTAAATCAACCCTACCACTAACCCTACCCCTAACCCTACCTCTACTCTACCCTTAACCCTAAACCAAGCCTAACCCTATACTTACCCTACCCCTATTCCAAACCCTACCCCTAACTCTACTCCTAACCCTAACCCTGCTCCTAACCCTAGCCCTTCCCTTAACCCTAGCTTAACCCTACCCCTAACTCTACGCTAACCCTACCCCTACCCTTAACCCTAAACCAAGCCTAACCCTATACTTACCCTACCCCTATTCCAAACCCTACCCCTAACTCTACTCCTAACCCTAACCCTGCTCCTAACCCTAGCCCTTCCCTTAACCCTAGCTTAACCCTACCCCTAACTCTACGCTAACCCTACCCCTACCCGTACCTCTAAGCCTACCCCTAACCATACCCCTAACCCTACCCTAAGCCTACCCCTAACCCTACTCTAACCCTACCCCTAACCCTACCCCTAACCCAAATACCCTAACCCTACCTCTCACCCTACCATAACCCTACCCCAAATCTACCCCTAACCCTACTCTAACCCTACCCCTAACCCTACCTCTAACCCTACCCCTAACCCTTAACCCTACCATAACCCTACCCTAACCCTAGCCCTAACCTAACCCTATACCTAGCCCTACCCTTAACCCTACCCTAACCCTACCCCTAACGCTACCGTAACCCTACCCTAACCCTACCCCTAACCCTAAAACAACCCTCGCCCCTAACCCTACCCCTACCCTAACCCTACCTCTAACCTTACCCTAACCCTAAACCAACCCTAACCCTACACTAACCCTACCTCTAACCCTAACCCTACTCTAACCCTACACTTAGTCTAAGTTCTAAAGTCCTGAAGTTACGAAGTTACGAAGTTCCAAAGTGTCGAAGTGCCGAAGTGCCAAAGTTCTGAAGTGCCGAAGTTCCGAAGTGTCCAAGTGCCGAAGTCTTAAAGTTCCGAAGTGCCGAAGTCACGAATTTCGGAATGCCGAACCAAATATTGTTCCCATGAACATCCCACACAAACACTGCAGAAATTTAAAAATAGCCCTGGTCCTTAACGGTAAGAAAATTTAAAAATGGTCTGGTCACTAAGGGGTTGAAGGAATGTATTCCTAATGCTATTGTGTCCTTGTTCGTAGATATTGGTCTCTCCCAGTCCCATTTTCAACAGAAATTAAAACTATAAATTGTTCAGCTCACCTCTCCGCCTCCTGCAACGTCAATGAGGAAGCATGACCCTATTCAATTTCTCATAGATGAGCATTGGGGACCTAATGCGCATGTGCGGCAAGTGCCATGCGCTCATTCAATGCTTTACAAAGGGCTTCCACATCATGTTCTACTCGGTCAGTGCAGTGGCTGTTAGTATTCTAAAAAACTGCAATGATCTGGGTGACTACAGTGTTTCTTTAAAATTAAAAAAGTAACGAGATAGTTCAAAAGCCTAAGCAGATTGTGACTATTACAGGTGAAACCGCAAATGACAGATTTATAGATTCATAACTACTAGTTCATGAAACCCTTTGGAAGTACAATATACAACTGCATTCTTGGAATGTACAGCTAGGGTGTTCATTTTCCAGCTAATAAACAGCTGTGTGTGTATTATGATATCATTGTTAAACAATGTCGCTTCTTTAGATATGCTGCAATAACAAAGTAATTACAGAGTAACATCATTCAGAATAATGTATATAAAGAACCTCTTACAGAAAGTTGTTTGAGATTAATCTGGTTTAAAACACCACTAAATTCTGTGTGTGTGGTACTTTTACTGTGTAATATCCTGCTTATTGCTTCCTATACTGACAGAATCTTAGTTTTATGTCATAGGGGAAAACCTAAAAGCCTAGCAAGGTTCAAAGTACTGACCTCTGCACTGTACTGTGTGTATAAAATAGAACTGAGAAATTCTCTGACAGAGAGACCATTTGACCACTGCCAGTGGCGTACACACAACCCATGGGGCCCCGGTGTGAAAACTGATCCGTGCCCCCCCCCCCCCCGCCACTTACTCTGCGCGGGCCGGGGCTGCAACACATGATGGCGACCTACGACCGCGGTATGTACGCCAGTGCATGCAGATACACATACACTTAAAGAACCACTACAGACACCACGATCACATCAGCTCAATGAAGTGGTCTGGGTGCCAGGTCCCTCTAGTTTTAACCCTGTAGCTGAAAACATAGCAGATTCAGAGAAACTGCTATGTTTCACTGAGGGTTAATCCAGCCTCTAGTGGCTGTCTCATTGACAGCCACTAGAGGAGCTTCCGTGATTCTCACTGTGAAAATCACAGTGAGAAGACGCTGAACGTCAATAGGAAAGCATTGAGTAATGCTTTCCTATGGGCGGTTTGAATGCGCGTGCTGATCTTGCCGCGCATGCGCATTCAGAGCTGAGAGGCGGATCGGGGCGGAGGGATCCCCAGCGCTGGAGAAAGGTAAGTGCTGAAGACACACACACTCTCACGAACAGACGCATACACACTAGCTAACAGACACACACACTCTCACGAACAGACGCATACACACTAGCTAACAGACAAACACATTTACTGACAGACACACACTCAGTGACAGACATACATACACACTCACTGACAGACAGACACATACACACATTCACTAACAGACACCAAACAGACTCACTAACAAACGCACACAAACTAACACACTCAGTAACACACACACGGTAACACAGTCACTGACACACACAAACTAACACACACACTGACACAAAAACTAACACTAACACACACACTCTAACACTAACACACACACACTCTAACACACTAACACTAACACACACACACACTCTAACACTAACACACTCTAACACACTCTAACACTAACACACACTCTAACACACACACACTCTAACACTAACACACACACTCTAACACTAACACACACACACTCTAACACTAAGACACACACACTCTAACACTATCACACACACTCTAACACACACAATCTAACACACACACACTCTAACACTAACACACACTAACACACACTAAAACTAACACACACACACTAAAACACACAATGACACACACAAACGTTTAAAAAAAAAAAAAAAAAAAATCCGCCACCTCCCTACCTTTGGGAGTGCTGAGGGGATTCCCTGGAGTCCAGTGGTTTTGCTGGGCGGCCGGTCACTGGGCAGGCTGGCTGACAGGCACGCGAGGGAGCACTCTCCCCTGAGTGCTTCCTCTTCAGCTCCCTCACGCGCCACGTACTGATATTCCGGCTCCGGCATCAGTGCGATGCGCGAGGGAGCTGAAGAGGGAGCACTCAGGGGAGAGTGCTCCCTCTCGTGCCCGCCAGCCCGTCTGCCGGGTGACACCAGGGCCAGCCTTGGGGGGCCCTGAGGTGGCCGGCTCCTGGGCCCCCCAGAAGAAAAGGCTGGCCACACTGGGTACATACCGGGTCGCAGTATGTACACCACTGCATTAGACCTGTCTTCCTCCTAACTCCAGCTACAATGTCATTTGATTATATTGTCTGAAAAATCTTTCTGACCTACTACAGACTACTTGGCCGGCTCAAGACATTGTGCTGCCTAGGTGCAAGGATAAAATGCCCCGTGGGCCCGCGATTTGCACTGCCCCCATGGACCGGGCAGTGTGGCTGCAGAGAGCCGCACCGGCCCGCACACTAAGGGCCACCCGGGGAGCATGTATGAGCAGGGGCCCGGTCGGGCGCTGTGACGCTTAAACAGCGCGACCGGGCCCCTTCCTGTACCGGCTGGGAGGAAGTGATGTCACTTCCTCCCGACGGAGATCACAGCCGCGCGGGAGGAGAATGGCAGGAAGAGGGGAGTTCCAGAGGAGAACTCCCATCTGCCTCAGCCTGCCACTGGACCAGGGAAACCACCCTCGAGAAAAAGGTAAGAACCTGGAGGGTGGCTAAATGTATGCTTGTGTGTAAGTATAAACAAAGAAAAGGTTGCGCCAAAGAAATAAATAAAATAAATAACAAATAAAAGATAATAAAAATAAATAAAAATGAAATAAAAATAATAATCAGTAAGTTCCAATGAGTATCAGGAGATCAGATGAATATAGTCACTAATTCCGCTGTGGGGGTGATTTCTCTTGTTGTAGTAGTTCACACCGTCTCGTGATATGGAAAACACAAGAAGAGAGGACCAATCGTGCGGAGTGTGTACAGTTTATGAAGCAGTATTAAAACATATATATTGCACTCACATTTGGATGAGCTATAGCCAGCTCAGGGTTTGTAGGCATATAGCAGAATAATCCCCGCTTGTCCTCCAGGGGTTTTTGTCCAACTCTCAGAAGAAGAAGGAGATAAAAACAGCAGATAGTGCTCTCTGATAATATATATGAGGTAGTGGATAAAATTAGATAAATATACTCACAAGAGAAGTGCAGGTCACACTGCACTTTAAAGATAGCGTTAGTGGTATAATCCCCTCTTCAGGATATATGGTATAAAAATGCCAGGAAAAAGTTGAAATAGTTAAAATTATAGTAGTGTGCAAAAAATGATAAAAATAAAAATACGTCTGTCAGTGTATGTGTCTGTGTGTGTCAGTATATCTGTCAGTGTATGTGTCTGTGTGTGTATGTATGTATGTCTGTGTGTGTGTCAGTATGTCTGCCAGTATATATTTGTGTGTCAGTGTATGTGTGTGTCAATATGTATCTGTGAACGTTTTTTTTAATAATTCTTTATTTTTGCGTCAACAGTTACATTGCGGTAGTGATTCTTTTCTTGGCTTACGCAGAAGCCCCGTGGTTATGTTGTAACTGTTTTTTGTTTCTATAAACAAGTATATCATAACATATATAGAAAGAAAGGAAAAAACATCATGACATAAGTACAAGTGATATTTGTTTCACAGTGGTTGCTGGTATGTGTGAGCTGAGCTCTGTTTTATATTACCTTTTGTTGTCGTGTGCTAGCGTTTCCTTGTCCGGTTTCAGGTCTCTGCTGCCTGCTCGTCCCCTGGGAGGCTAAATCGTCTGGTCAGTTTTGTTGTGTTTGTCCCTCCTGGTAAGTGGGCATCATATGTCGAATTGCTCCTATGTCTCCCATACTTTTTGAAAGGTGGTTGTGGTGTTTCGGACCTGGGCCATCAGCTTGATCCGTGAATGTTTTAATGTCTGTCTGTGTGTATGTGCCAGTACGTCTGTCTATGTGTATGTCAGTATGCCTGTGTGTGTGTGCCAGTGTGTCTGTGTGTATGTCAGTATGCCTGTGTGTGTCAGCATGTCTGTGTGTGTGTGTGTGTGTGTGTGTCAATACATCTGTCAGTGTATGTCCGTGTGTGTCAGTATATCTGTCAGTGTATGTGTTTGTTTGTGTGTGTGTAAGTATATCTGTCAGTGTATGTGCCTGTGTGTGTATGTATGTATGTCTGTGTGTGTGTGTCAGTATGTCTACCAGTATATATTTGTGTGTCAGTGTATGTGTGTGTCAGTATGTATCTGTGAATGTTTAATGTCTATCTGTGTGTATGTGCCAGTACGTCTGTCTGTGTATGTCAGTATGCCTGTGTGTGTGTCAGTGTGTCTGTGTGTATGTCAGTATGCCTGTGTGTGTGTGTGTGTGTGTGTGTGTGTCAATACGTCTGTCAGTGTATGTGTCTGTGTGTGTCAGTATATCTGTCAGTGTATGTGTTTGTGTGTGTGTCAGTATATCAGTCAGTGTATGTGTCTGTGTGTGTATGTATGTCTGTGTGTGTCAGTATGTCTGCCAGTATATATCTGTGTGTCAGTATGTATCTGTGAATGTTTTAATGTCTGTCTGTGTCTGTATGTGACAGTACGTCTGTCAGTGTGATTGCGCATTGGGTGTAATTGTGGGGGAGGGATGGGAAGGGTAGGGCCCAGGGGGCCCAAGAAAATGCATTGCCCAGGGTCCTAATCATATTATAGACGGCCCTGTCACCCCCCTACACCCTACCTCTGCACCAAAAGCATGCCCACATCTATTATGCTATGCAGTGTGCGTAATGAATACAATGTTGGTTTGTGTGTGTATTGTATGCATTGTGTGTGTAGTGAATGCAGTGTATGTGTGTCATGGTTGCTGTCTGTTTTTGTGTAACGGATGTAGTTTGTATTGTATGCAGTGTATGTGGTCTACATAGTCTGTGTGTGTGTAAGTGGATGCAGTGCCTGTGTTTGTGTAGTGGACGTAGTGTGTGTAGTGCATGCAGTATTTGTGTGGTGGATGCAGGGTGTCTAGTGGATGCAGTGTCTGTGTAGGGCAAGCATGTCAAACTCAAAGGCTATCACGGGCCAAATAAATAAGGTTTAAGTTTATATTGGCTGCAAAAAAAAACCAAAAATGTACATTTTCAACAACCGTAGGTTTGTTTAGAAAAGTACAGTATAAACAAAAAAAAAAGCATCCCCCTCTACTAAACCCCAGCCACCCTCTACTAATCCCCAGCACCTCCCTCTACTAAACTCTGGCCCTTGTTTAAAAAAACAAACAATATTAGCCAACAAGCAGACTCCACTCACATTGCCGCTGCCAGTATGAGACTCTGGAGTCCAGCCTCTGGTATACCCCCAATGGCATCGTCCACACCCTGTGCCAAAGCGGATCCTCCCGCTACTCCTTGAAACCATGTAAAGAAGGGGCACATTGACGTCATGTCGGAATGTGACGTGGCGTTGCGTGCCTCCATGCACCTCCAGGTCCTCCACTGTACAGCCGTGGCCATTGCAACACTGACCAACACCTACTCACTGACAGACACAAACACACACACACACATTGACACACACACACTCACTCTCTGACAGACACACACTCACTGACTGACAGACACACACGCTCACTGACAGACACACATACTGACAGACACAAACACACACTCATTGAAAGACACAGACTCACTAACAGACACACACTTATTCACCAACAGACACACACACACTCACTCACTGACTGACTAATACACACATTGACAGACAGACACACACACAAACTCACACACACCATGGGGGTCCGCAGGAATTTTTCCGGGTGGGGGGGCATAATTGTAATGACATTCATGCTTGGTCCCTTTTTGACAGTGTCATGAAAGGGAAGGGCATAGTTATTATCACATAAAGCCAGGGTGAATAGCGTTTTCACAACTATACGGTCAGGAATACATGTTTGTATTCCTGACACTATAGTGTTCCTTTAAAGGACCACTCTAGGCACCCAGACCACTTAAGCTTAATGGAGGTGGTATTCAGCTTCTGAAAAGGAGTGTCAGGAAGTGCAGATGGACGTCAGGCATGGGTCCCGCTGATTGGCTAGAGTGGTCAGTTGACGCTCCAAGCCAATCGCTAGTTCCCGGTTCATAATTTTTTAAAACTTTTTTATGAATGGGGCGCTACTGATTGGCTTAGAGTGCCAGCTGACAGCTCTAGCCAATCAGTGACACCCCTACCCAGCGGCACTCTGTGCTTCCTGACACTCAGTAAATAACACATTAACACTGATATTTATTTTTACCTGGGGAGATGAGAAGGTCCAAAGTTTCCCTGCCACGCCCAGGTACCAAAGCCTTATGATGTGGTGTCCAGAATAAAGTGGAGGGTTCACTTAATTTGTCCTTCCTGCGCCAATCTCCTTTTCTTCTCCTTCATTTGACACAGTCTTCTTTTTCTTCTGACATTGTCTTCTCTCCTTCTTGGCTCCTTTTGCTCCTTTACCTTTCTGCTCCTTTCTGCTTATTTTGTGCCCTTCTTCTCCTTTCTCTTTCTGATCCCTTTCTGCTCCTTGCAGAACCTTTCTGCTCCTTGCATACCCTTCGTGCTCCTTGCAGACCCTCCGTGCTCATTTCTGTTCCTTTGTGCTCCTTCTCCTACTTTACCCTTTGTGCTCCTTGATGTCCCTTCCAGCTCATTGCGGCCCCTTACTGCTCATTTCTGTTCCTTCTCCTTTCTGTTCCTTCTCTTACTTTACCTTCCTGGTCCTTGCTGACCCTTCCTGTAGGCTGTCTCCACATCCCACACTTACCTGATCTATAAGCTGTCTCCGCCCCATCCCTCACTTACCTGATCTGTAGGTGTATCCCCCCATCTCTCACTTACCTGATCTGTATGCTGCACCCCCTATCTCTCACTTAGCTAATCTACAGGCTGTCTCTCCCCTTCCCCCTCCCTCCCTCCCTCCCTCCCCCTCCCTCCCCTGACCTGTAGGCTGCCCCCCATGCCTCACTTCCATGATCTGTAGGCTGTTACCCCCCACATACCTCACTTCCCTGATCTGTAGGCTGTCCCCCCCCACATACCTCACTTCCCTGATCTGTAGGCTGCCCCCATGCCTCATTTCTCTGATCTATAGGCTGCCCCCCATGCCTCACTTCCCTGATCTGTAAGCTGCCCCCATGCCTCACTTCCCTGATCTGTAGGCTGCCCCCCCCATGTCTCACATCCCTGATCTGTAGGCTGCCCCCCCATGCCTCACGTCCCTGATCTATAGGCTCTCTCTCCCCCCCCATGCCTCACGTCCCTGATCTATAGGCTCTCTCTCTCCCCCATGCCTCACGTCCCTGATCTATAGGCTCTCTCTCTCCCCCATGCCTCACGTCCCTGATCTATAGGCTCTCTCTCCCCCCATGCCTCACTTCCCTGATCTATAGGCTCTCTCTCCCCCATGCCTCACTTCCCTGATCTATAGGCTCTCTCTCCCCCCATGCCTCACTTCCCTGATCTATAGGCTATCTCTCCCTCCATGCCTCACTTCCCTGATCTATAGGCTCTCTCTCCCCCCATGCCTCACTTCCCTGATCTATAGGCTCTCTCTCCCCCATGCCTCACTTCCCTGATCTATAGGCTATCTCTTCCCCCATGCCTCACTTCCCTGATCTATAGGCTCTCTCTCCCCCATGCCTCACTTCCCTGATCTATAGGCTATCTCTCCCCCCATGCCTCACTTCCCTGATCTATAGGCTATCTCTCCCCCCATGCCTCACTTCCCTGATCTATAGGCTATCTCTCCCCCATGCCTCACTTCCCTGATCCATAGGCTATCTCTCCCCCCATGCCTCACTTCCCTGATCCATAGGCTATCTCTCCCTCCCATGCCTCACTTACCTGATCCATAGGTTATCTCTCCCTCCCATGCCTCACTTCCCTGATCCATAGGCTATCTCTCCCTCCCATGCCTCACTTCCCTGATCCATAGGCTATCTCTCCCTCCCATGCCTCACTTCCCTGATCCATAGGCTATCTCTCCCTCCCATGCCTCACTTCCCTGATCCATAGGCTCTCTCTCCCTCCCATGCCTCACTTCCCTGATCCATAGGCTCTCTCTCCCTCCCATGCCTCACTTCCCTGATCCATAGGCTCTCTCTCCCTCCCATGCCTCACTTCCCTGATCCATAGGCTCTCTCTCCCTCCCATGCCTCACTTCCCTGATCCATAGGCTCTCTCTCCCTCCCATGCCTCACTTCCCTGATCCATAGGCTCTCTCTCCCTCCCATGCCTCACTTCCCTGATCCATAGGCTCTCTCTCCCTCCCATGCCTCACTTCCCTGATCCATAGGCTCTCTCTCCCTCCCATGCCTCACTTCCCTGATCCATAGGCTCGCTCTCCCTCCCATGCCTCACTTCCCTGATCCATAGGCTCTCTCTCCCTCCCATGCCTCACTTCCCTGATCCATAGGCTCTCTCTCCCTCCCATGCCTCACTTCCCTGATCCATAGGCTCTCTCTCCCTCCCATGCCTCACTTCCCTGATCCATAGGCTCTCTCTCCCTCCCATGCCTCACTTCCCTGATCCATAGGCTCTCTCTCCCTCCCATGCCTCACTTCCCTGATCCATAGGCTATCTCTCCCTCCCATGCCTCACTTCCCTGATCCATAGGCTATCTCTCCCTTCCATGCCTCACTTCCCTGATCCATAGGCTATCTCTCCCCCATGCCTCACTTCCCTGATCCATAGGCTATCTCTCCCTCCCATGCCTCACTTCCCTGATCTATAGGCTATCTCTCCCTCCCATGCCTCACTTCCCTGATCTATAGGCTATCTCTCCCTCCCATGCCTCACTTCCCTGATCTATAGGCTATCTCTCCCTCCCATGCCTCACTTCCCTGATCTATAGGCTATCTCTCCCTCCCATGCCTCACTTCCCTGATCTATAGGCTATCTCTCCCTCCCATGCCTCACTTCCCTGATCTATAGGCTATCTCTCCCTCCCATGCCTCACTTCCCTGATCTATAGGCTATCTCTCCCTCCCATGCCTCACTTCCCTGATCTATAGGCTATCTCTCCCTCCCATGCCTCACTTCCCTGATCTATAGGCTATCTCTCCCTCCCATGCCTCACTTCCCTGATCTATAGGCTATCTCTCCCTCCCATGCCTCACTTCCCTGATCTATAGGCTATCTCTCCCTCCCATGCCTCACTTCCCTGATCTATAGGCTATCTCTCCCTCCCATGCCTCACTTCCCTGATCTATAGGCTATCTCTCCCTCCCATGCCTCACTTCCCTGATCTATAGGCTATCTCTCCCTCCCATGCCTCACTTCCCTGATCTATAGGCTATCTCTCCCTCCCATGCCTCACTTCCCTGATCTATAGGCTATCTCTCCCTCCCATGCCTCACTTCCCTGATCTATAGGCTATCTCTCCCTCCCATGCCTCACTTCCCTGATCTATAGGCTATCTCTCCCTCCCATGCCTCACTTCCCTGATCTATAGGCTATCTCTCCCTCCCATGCCTCACTTCCCTGATCTATAGGCTATCTCTCCCTCCCATGCCTCACTTCCCTGATCTATATTCTATCTCTCCCCCATGCCTCACTTCCCTGATCTATATTCTATCTCCCCCCCATGCCTCACTTCCCTGATCTATATTCTATCTCTCCCCCATGCCTCACTTCCCTGATCTATATCCTATCCCTCCCCCATGCCTCACTTCCCTGATCTATAGGCTATCCCTCCCCCCATGCCTCACTTCCCTGATCTACAGGCTATCCCTCCCCCCATGCCTCACTTCCCTGATCTACAGGCTATCCCTCCCCCCCATGCCTCACTTCCCTGATCTATAGGCTATCCCCCCCCCATGCCTCACTTCCCTGATCTATATCCTATCCCTCCCCCATGCCTCACTTCCCTGATCTATAGGCTATCCCTCCCCCCATGCCTCACTTCCCTGATCTACAGGCTATCCCTCCCCCCATGCCTCACTTCCCTGATCTACAGGCTATCCCTCCCCCCCATGCCTCACTTCCCTGATCTATAGGCTATCCCCCCCCCATGCCTCACTTCCCTGATATATAGGCTATCCCTCCCCCCCATGCCTCACTTCCCTGATCTATAGGCTATCTCCCCCCCATGTCTCACTTCCCTGATCTGTAGGCTGCCCCCCCATGCCTCACTTACCTGATCTGTAGGCTGCCCCCCCATCCCTCACTTACCTAATCTGTAAGCTCCCCTCCCATCCCTTATTTACCTGATCTGCAGGCTGTCTCTGCTGGCTGCATGTGCTGCTCCCCTGCGGTTTCAGTCAGCAGAGAGGAGCAGGGATAAGATGTAGCTTCCTATCCCTGTCTCTCTCCATACACAGCGCCTACTGGCCGGCGCTGGTATTGCAGTGCATTTTCAATATCACATGAAAAATAGCAGAACAAGCTGAAAAATCCAGGGAGGGAGGCAAATGCAGACTCCCATGACACATAAACATACACACACTTACACATTCTTGCACACACTCACATCATTTTATTTGTTCCCTACCTTTCGGAGCTGGTGTGGAGCCTCTCCCTGGGGTCCAATGGGGATCTTCTCTTTGGAGATCTCCCTTTCTGTTCCTCACTGCTCCCTCACGTGCGCAGTTTGGTGATGCCGGGCTGGAATGATGTCATAGTCCGCCAACACTACAGAGGGCGTGCACGAGGGAGCAGCGAGGAGCAGGAAGACTGAGCTCCCTTCCTACCGCCAGTATCCTCTCCTTCCGGGCTGGGTACATTTTAGCAGAGTAGGCACCTGCAATGTGGGGAGAGCAGGTGCCTACTCTGCCTTAACATGTCAAACTCGCAGCTCGCCGGGCCACAAAGATATTCATTGTGGGCTGCATGCGGCCCGCGGGCCACGAGTTTGACATGCTTGGTGATGTGGATGTAGTGTCTGTATGGTGAAAGTGTGGGGGGGCAGACTGTGGGCATGCAGGCTGTGGGGGAGCAGGGTGTGAAGGACATGGTGTGGGGGACAGGCTGTTAGGGGAAGCATGGTGTGGGGGTGCAGGCTGTGGGAGTGCAAGGTTTGGGGGGACAGGCTGTGGGGGTGCAGGTTGTGGGTGGACAGGCTTGGGGGCAGGCTGTGAGAGACATGGTGTGGGGGAGCAGGCTGTGGGAGTGCAGGGTGTAGGGAACATGGTGTGGGGGAGCAGGCTGTGTGGGATCATGGTGTGGGGCATCATGGTGTGGGAGTGCAGTCTGTGGCAGGCTGTGGGGGGGCATGGTATAAGGGACATGGTGTAGGGGGCAGGCTGTGAGGGACATGGTGTGAGGCAGCAGGCTGTGGGGGGCAGGCTGTAAGGGTTTGGGATGCAGGCTGTGGGGGACAGGTTGTGGTTGGAGGGGACTGGTTGTGGTTGGAGGAGGACAGGTTGAGGTGGGGGGACAGGGTGTGGTTGGGGGGATAGGTTGGGGTGGGGGGCAGGCAGTGTTTGGTGGGCAGGTTGTGGGGGGAGCAGGCTGTGGGGGACGGGTTGTGGTGGGGGGACAGGTTTAGGTGTGGGCACAGTTTGTGGTTGGAAGGGACAAGTTACATAGTTACACAGTTACATAGCTGAAAAGACTTGCATCCATCAAGTTCAGCCTTCTTCCCTTTTTTTGCTGTTGATTCGAAAGAAGGCAAAAAAACCCAGTTTGAAGCACTTCCAATTTTGCAACAAACTAGGAAAAAAAATCCTTCTTGACCCCAGAATGGCAGTCAGTTTTATCCTTGGATGAAGCAGCTATTACCCTACATTGAAAAATTATATCCTTGAATATTCTGTATTTGCAAGTATGCATCTAGTTGCTGTTTGAACATCTGTATGGACTCTAATAAAACCACTTCTTCAGGCAGAGAATTCCACATCCTTATAGTTCTTACAGTAAAAAAAACTTTTCTTTGCCTTAAACAAAATCTTCTTTCTTCTAGTCTAAATGCATGACCTTGTGTCTGTCAGGGTACCTGTTGTCTCTACCTCTGTGGAGGTGAGACACTTGGACGTTCTTCCTCGCAAAAGGGTTGAATCACTCGTTCCTCGCGGTTCCCTCGGTCGTTTACACGCCGGCCGCGAGGGATCCACTTCCTTTTATGACGCGGCGTTCAGTAGCCGACGTCATGACGACAACTCAACCCGATCTGTCAATCAAGCCCCAAGCACGAATGAGGATTCGTCGGGGGCGTGATTACCTGTTTGGAACCAGGGTATAAAATAGGGCTTTCTACATTTGTTCATTGCCCTGTCGTGGTTCTAGCTTGTCTAGTCACTCAGTGCTCTTGTATTCTGTTAGTTTCTTTGGTTTTGACCCGGCTTGTCTGTTCTACCTCGTTTACCTCTATTACCCTTTGACTCGGCTTGTCTCTCGCTTACCTGCTCTCTCGTTCCCTCGACCTCGGCTTGTCTCTAGACCATTCTTTACTTACTACTTACGTTAGTCCGGCCATTCTAAGGTCCGGTATACGTACCCTGTACCTGTTTGTACTCTGCGTGTTGGATCCCTGTCCCGATCCTGACATTACGACAGGGCCAATGGATCCTGCAGGTACAAACACTCAGGTTGGTCCTTCCGATTCTATATTTGATGCCATGGATCACAGAATGGACCAGATGGCTCTAGCGCTGCAAGCTTTATTATCTCGATCTAGTAATCCACCGGAAGAAATGCGAGCCACGTCCATCTCCTCTGTAAGTTCAGGTCTAGAAGTAGCCACTGTAGGTGCTTCTTCCCGTATTACACCTCCTGTACGTTATGGTGGTTCTCCGGAGAAGTGCCGTGGTTTCTTAAACCAAATTGGTATTCATTTTGAATTACAACCTCGCTCTTACCCTACAGATAGGGCAAAGGTTGGATTCATTATCACACTCCTCATTGATAAGGCTCTGAGATGGGCCAATCCTCTGTGGGAGAATGATAACCCGTTAGTCTATAATTATAATGCCTTTGTCGCTGCTTTTAGAAGAACTTTTGACCCTTCAGGTAGAAAGGTCAATGCAGCTAGATTACTATTGCGCCTTAGACAAGATAACCGATCCCTTGTGGATTATGCACTAGAGTTCAGGTCTTTGGCGGCAGAAGTTAAGTGGAATGAACAGGCCTGTATAGACGTATTTGTAAACGGATTATCTGATGTAATTCTAGACGAGGTGGCTACTAGAGAGCTTCCTGAAAATTTGGAGGATTTAATTTCGTTTATTTCTCGTATTGACGAACGTTTAAGAGAGAGACAGAACACTCGAGATAATATTCGTAGACCTTCCTTTAAACTAGCTCCTTTATTTCAAAGTCCTCAAACCACTATCCCAGTTTTTTCTGAACCTATGCAGATAGGCAATACTCGCCTCTCAGAAGAAGAGAGACAGTACAGGAGAAAGGAGGGGTTGTGTATGTATTGTGGAGTAAGAGGGCACCTTCGCCTAAATTGTCCTAATCGTCCGGGAAACGCTCGCACCTAAGTTTCTCTAGAGGACAGGCCTTGGGTGTTTCTATTTTGTCCTCTATACACAATTATAAAGATCCCAGGCTTCTGCTACCTGTTTCTTTAGCATGGGAGAAGGGAGTAATAAAGACTATGGCATTGATAGACTCCGGAGCTGCTGAGAGCTTTATTGACCAAGTTTTTGTTTCTAAACACTCTATCCCATCTCAGCTAAGAGACACCCCCTTGGCCGTTGAGGCCATAGATGGTAGACCATTATCTGAACCTGTGATTTCTCATGAGACTATACCTGTTATTTTGACTGTTGGTATCTTACACGAGGAGGGTATATCCCTTATGCTTATCTCTTCCCCTTCTGTTCCTATAGTTCTGGGGTATCCATGGTTAAAGAAACATAACCCTATTATTGATTGGGAGCTAGGGGAGATAACTTCATGGGGTCAGGGTTGCCAGGAGAGGTGTTTACAGAAAGTCTCACCACTTTGCGTAGGTAATACACCGGTTAACTCCACCCAGTCTACAGACTTACAAATACCGTCTCGGTATATAGATTTAAAGGCAGTCTTTGACAAGAAGAATGCTGATACTTTACCTCCACACAGGTCCTTTGATTGCAAGATTAATCTCCTACCTGGTACTATGCCTCAGAGGGGCAATGTATATCCTTTATCCACTAAGGAGAACTTAGTCTTAGAGGAGTATATCCGTGAGAATCTAGACAAGGGATTCATTAGGAGATCATCCTCGCCTGCCGGGGCCGTTTTTTTTTTTGTGAATAAGAAGGATGGCACGTTAAGGCCTTGCATTGATTACCGAGGTTTGAATAAAATAACTATCAGAAATGCATACCCAATCCCTTTGATTACTGAGCTCTTTGATCGTTTAAAGGGTTCCAAGATTTTCACCAAGTTAGATCTCAGAGGGGCGTATAACTTGGTGAGAATTCAGCAGGGAGACGAGTGGAAAACAGCGTTCAATACTCGATATGGGCACTATGAGTACACGGTAATGCCTTTTGGACTCTGTAATGCACCGGCAGTATTTCAGGATCTGATCAATGAAGTTCTTACGGAATTTCAACAGGATTGTGTTATTGTATATTTGGATGATATACTAATACACTCTAGAGAAATTGAGACCCACCACAGACAAGTCAGAAGGGTATTGCGCAAACTCCTACAACATGGGTTCTACTGCAAATTGGAGAAATGTAGTTTTGACCAATCTCAGATAAACTTTCTTGGTTACGTGATTTCTGGGGAAGGCTTTAAAATGGATCCGGATAAACTCCAGTCTATTTTAGATTGGCCATTAACCAGGGGTCTCAAGGCCATTCAGAGGTTTATTGGATTCTCCAATTATTATAGGCGCTTCATTAAAGGATACTCTTCCATTATTGCTCCTCGTTACATTGGACCTTACAAGGTCCTGACTCGAATTAACCCAGTTGCGTATCGTCTGGCTCTTCCATCTGCCTTACACATTCCTAACTCCTTTCATGTTTCCTTGTTAAAACCCCTAATATGTAACAAGTTTTCCTCCACTGCATCCTCTCCTCGCTCTGTTCAGGTTGAGGGACAAGAGGAGTATGAAATCAATTCCATCATCGATTCTCGTATCTCCCGGGGGAAGTTACAATATCTGGTTGATTGGAAGGGATATAGTCCTGAGGAGAGGTCTTGGATACCTCAGGAGGATGTGCATGCGCCTCACCTCCGCAGGGCTTTTCACTCCCATTTTCCATCTCGTCCCGGTTCCTTCCGCCCGGTGGGCGTTTCTGAGGGGGGGGGGTACTGTCAGGGTACCTGTTGTCTCTACCTCTGTGGAGGTGAGACACTTGGACGTTCTTCCTCGCAAAAGGGTTGAATCACTCGTTCCTCGCGGTTCCCTCGGTCGTTTACACGCCGGCCGCGAGGGATCCACTTCCTTTTATGATGCGGCGTTCAGTAGCCGACGTCATGACGACAACCCAACCCAATCTGTCAATCAAGCCCCAAGCACGAATGAGGATTCGTCGGGGGCGTGATTACCTGTTTGGAACCAGGGTATAAAATAGGGCTTTCTACATTTGTTCATTGCCCTGTCGTGGTTCTAGCTTGTCTAGTCACTCAGTGCTCTTGTATTCTGTTAGTTTCTTTGGTTTTGACCCGGCTTGTCTGTTCTACCTCGTTTACCTCTATTACCCTTTGACTCGGCTTGTCTCTCGCTTACCTGCTCTCTCGTTCCCTCGACCTCGGCTTGTCTCTAGACCATTCTTTACTTACTACTTACGTTAGTCCGGCCATTCTAAGGTCCGGTATACGTACCCTGTACCTGTTTGTACTCTGCGTGTTGGATCCCTGTCCCGATCCTGACAGTGTCCTATGTAAAGTCCGGTTTGTGAATAGATTTCCACACAATGGTTTGTATTGGCCCCGGATATATTTGTATAATGTTATCATATCCCCTCTCAGGCAACATTTTTCTAAACTAAATAGGTTTAAATTTGTTAACCTTTCTTTATAGCTGATATGTTCCATTCCTTTTATTCATTTTGTAGCCTGCCTCTGCACTTTTTCTAGTGCCATAATATCATTAGGTTGTGGTTGGAGGGGGACAGGTTGAGTTGGGGGGACAGGGTGTGGTTGGGGGGGATAGGTTGAGGTGGGGGCAGGCAGTGTGGGGTGGGCAGGTTGTGGGGAGGCTGTGACAAGCCTCCCAAAATTGACATACCATTTCCCTGGTGATCCAGTGGGATCGCTCTCCTGTCTGCAGCTCCACGGGTGTGAGCTGCAAACCACGTGGTTCGAGTTCTCGCAAGCGACGGTCAGAGCGTTGCCGTGAATACAAACATGTATCTTTGAAGTCTGAGAATCGGTGTATGGTGGAGCAAATTAGCAGTGTGCATCACTTTTTAAAAGTGCTCAGACGAATAGCGAGGTCAAGAATGGAGTCAGATTAGCTAAGAAGCAATCCAAAGTTCAAGATATTGCGCTTTGGAGCCTCATCCTAAGAAAGCCGTGGATTGGCTGTTAAAATTACAATTGACATATAACACATTTTTAAAAACACATTGAAAAACGATCAATAAGCTTATTTTTTTTACTTAAAATGTTTGTTCAAAATTTAACTTTAACTGGCCAATATACTGGGTTGTCTCCGTTATGGTGAAAGACATCCTCACTAATATGACTGTGCACCTAGAATGCTTCTCATTAGATATGTTCTCATGCCTGTGAAATTGATACAGTATCAGCAGCAAAAGTTTGTAATTCCTGTGGCTGTTCTAGTTTAAACTTTGAGCTGAACTTGTTCTAGGGTTGAAATGTTCCTTTAATTGATGTGTGGCATGGCTCCTGCACCCTCTGAATACTCCTATACTCATACTAATGTTGTGCATCATTCTTGCACCTTTTTAATGTGAACCTCTACACCTTACACACCCTATGTATACCAGTCCACATCAAGTCAGTGCCATTGGTCATGTTCTTTTGGCATCATAATTGACACAAGCCTATTAAAGTAGATCTGGGGTTATTTAAGACCACTCTGATCACTCTTCTATGTCCTTTCATGGTATCTGTAATACGAGAATGCATTCTGAATTGTGGTGTGTGTATTTTGTTTTTTGACTCAGTTTTGTTTTCGACTCCTCCGACCTCTAAAATTGCTTACTTTGCTGTGTTGAATCACTTTCCTGTTATTCTGTATCCCTTGAACTCAGCATGTCCCTGATAACTCTTGGTCTGTTTTTACAGAGCACTGTCGATACTATCAAACATTAAGCTCGACCCCCCCACCCCACCAAGCACTGTTAAATTACACCTTCCTTTTTAATATAGAAAACTCTTAGCGTTAGATTTGCATGTCTGGGATGTTTCAGCTTTGACATTGTGAGGTTGTTTGATACATTCATATACAGATCATTCATACAAACTGTACATTACTGTGAGTCCACTGTGTCCTGTAGCCTACACCAGGGCTTGACACATTTGTTTGGAATCTAGAAGCCAGCTAAAAAAGGTAGGAGCAGTTATTTTCATTGAGAAAATGCAATTCTTAAAAGGCCCTGTAGTCACCAAAACCACTACAGCTTGATGTAGTTGTTCTGGTGTCTATAGCTTGTCCCTGCAGGTTTTTCAGTGTAATCACTGCATTTTCTGCGAAAAGGCATTGTTTACATTGCTGCTTAGTAACACCTCAAGTGACAGTCACTCGGACGGCCACTGGAGAGTCCTGAGTCACTGCTGCACCACGTGCAGCACCCAGGTTCAGTGTCTCCAAGCTCTGCGTGGAGGCGCTAAATGTTTTACGGCTCCATTACACGTGAGTGCACATTTTATAGTTTTTACCTACCCTTGCTTCATAGCTCTACATACTTCACCATATACAATTTTTATTTGTTTGTTTTTTATGAGGATACCCCCTACCACATGTATAAGTTGAAGAATTGCCTCTGCACTTGATCCATAGGCGGGGATTATTCCGCACAGGCGCATACACTGGAGCTGTATTGAAGCTCCAGGAAAGTGTAAGTGCACATCTTTGATTTTATTTATCACCACTACAGTTTTAAATACTACACTATTATTCCTTCTCTGGTTCTCTTCACATATACCTTGTCAAGGATTACCGAAGCGCTGCACCTACCAAAACCCAGGAGCCAGGGCGAAATTTCTATTTGCCATGGCAACCAGGCAACTGGGATTTGTCAAGCCTTGGCCCACACCAACAGCATCAGAGCCCTTCCCTTCTGATGTTCCACAACACTTCCAAAGGTTTTGGTACTTGCAGATTAAATGAACACTTACAAAGTTATTCACTAAAGTGAGATATTAAAAGGGACACTATAGTCACCTGAACAACTACAGCTTAATGTAGTTGTTCAGGTATGATCTATAGCTCCCTGCAGGCTATCTAATGTAAACACTGTATTTTCAGAGAAAATACAGTGTTTACATTGATTGATAGGAATACCTCCAGTGGCCGTCACTCAGACGGCAACCAGAGGGACTTCCTATCATGCAGGGCCCTAAAAAGGCCCTGTACACGTCAGACGTATTAAAATACGTCTGACGTGTGCAGTAGAGAGAAGGCACTGTGTGCGTGCCTTCTCTCTCCAGCCTGTCAGCAGAGGAGGGGGGCGGGCAAAGACCGCGAGCTGAGCTGTCAGTCAGCTCAGCTCGCGGCCGTGCACACCACGCGCATGCGCGGTCGTGCGCTCAGGACTTCAGAGGGCGGCATGAATGCCGCCCTCTGAAGTATGTGCGCATGTGTGGCGAAGCCGCGCATGCGCACAAAGGAGCAATGACGCTTCCAAATGGAAGCGTCTGATTGCTCCCTGCTCGCGCCCGCCTATTTTGCCATTTTGGCGAAATAGGGGGCGCGGCTTCACGAGGCTCCCGGCGCTGGAACCAGGTGAGTAAAAACTGCTGCCTGGAGAGTCCCTTTAATGGAATTTAAAGTGAAGATCAGACCAAAGTAGCCAAACTGCAAGCATTCTCCAAGTCAATTCTGTTTTCAGTTCGGCTGTTTGGGCTTTAAATTTGAAATCCACTTTGATTTGCCAGCAATTTTCATTTTATTTAATAATCCTGTATGTGTTCACTACGTTTTGTATTCATTAAAAATCAATAAAAGGTGCCCTTAGGAAAGTAACCCCAGGCGGCTGGGCCTCTGGGGAGTGGCGATCAGGGCCAGTCATAACCTCCCCTCCTGATCAGCCCTCCTCCTTATTCTGTCCCACCTCTCCCCCCTCTCTTCAATGCACATCTTCTTCTCCATTGCCATGCCACCCAGGCCCTATAATTGGCCACCCCCACTGACCTTTTTTTTTTTTTCTTATTATTCTTTATTTTTGCTGTGCAGATGATTACAACATGTCAACAGTCGCCACAACAGCGTATTTCAAGAGTCAAAACAGTTTAACAGTGGCATGCGAATTCACACAATTTTTGTTTTTTCACGCATGCTTAGCTAGACAGATTGGTGAAGTAAGGTTAACAAGAATACAATGAGATTGACTAACGTTTAGTTTTCAATTCTGATGTTGCTATGCTCTTGTAGATTTAATGTATAAGCACGGTTTGCAGCATAGCAGTAGCCAGTTGAGACAATACATATAAAAGTGAAACTTTGTTTACACAGCTTGGGGGCGCTATACAGCAGTTAACATTTCTAAGTGTGAATAGGAAAATCACAGCTGGCTTTCGATGCCACAACAGCTAGGGATACCATTTTACAACATAGCATGACATTAGTTGAGCATTATTGAGTAGTACACATTTTATATAATCATTTTGTGTATATAAATGTCATTTTTTCTGCTGAATGTGATTGGTAAGGTACAAGATTAGACAATGCAGGATAATATATGTGTGGTGCTTTAAATGTTGCTGTTACAGAATATGCTTTTGAGAGGTGTTTTCAGCTTGTTGCATGTTATGCTATTGTTTGTGATTAATCAAGATATATTACTTGCTAATGAGTGGCTAGCTCAGGTGCAGGTATCGTTTAAGTGTACATGGCGTGGTGGACCTAGTGTGCAGCGTCTTTAGTGGGTGATACCAAGTCCAGGTCAGGCTGTTTAACCGATCCCCGTCAGCCTCAGGGTTGGTGCCCATAGTAGTGGTCGGTGGTGGTCTCCGACTATGCCTCCCTGCCGGGCCTTTCTCCAGGTGAGCCCCCATGGGCTGAATGCTGTGGCTCTACGGTGGGTTGTTGCGGGTTCCTGGGATCCCCCGCACTGGCTTAGTCTCTTGGGTGGTGTATTGGGCTGTGGGCTCATCTGGGAGTCTGGAGGGGGTACCTTCTGTGTGGACCGGTATTGGAGAGTGCGGCGGCGCTCCGTTTGATTAGTGTTGTGGCGGTTCAGTGTAGGTTTACGCCGGATCGTCCGCACTCTCCGTCCCGCGATTTGGGCTGCTCCGTGGCCTCTTCCCGGGTTTATTGTCTGCTGTGTTGGCCCTCGTGTGGTCTCTGCTGACAACACCGCTGTGGTATCTGGGCGAGTTTGGCCCAGAAGGCTTTCAGTATGTGGTCTATCCTCTCCGCTAGTGGAAGCAGTGTTGTGCTGGGCGCACGGCCACACGTGGTGTCCGCCAAGATTTTCCCTACTTGTCCTGTTATGCAGGTAGGGTCATGTCCTAGGTGCGGTCTCATTGCTTGTGGTTGCTGGGATGACCCCAGCCGGCGTGGGGGGGGGAGGTGGATTTTTTTCGGGGAGACCTCCAGCCGGAAAGGCTGCTGCAGTGGAGGGATCGTCCACCTCCCTCGTGCTGCTTGGTCAGGCCCTCCGTAGGCCTCAGGTCAATCCCCGGTTAGTGACTGTCGCTCGCGATCGGATCTCCTGGCTTTAGTTGCCGGGCGTGAAAACCCCTTTAGCTGGGGTTGTTGTGCAAGTGTTATTGAAGGTTTTTGCTCAATTATTGCAGTCAATGTTTTGTTTTTGCCTCGGAGCTAGTGATGTCCCGAACTGTTCGCCGGGAACCGTTCGCCAGCGAACATAGTTTGTTGTGGCGAACGCGGCGGGCGAACATATGCGATGGTCGGTCCGCCCCCTATTCGTCATCATTGAGTAAACTTTGACCCTGTACCTCACAGTCAGCAGACACATTCCAGCCAATCAGCAGCAGACCCTCCCTCCCAGACCCTCCCACCTCAACGACGAATAGGGGGCAGACCGACCATCGCATATGTTCACCCGCCGCGTTCGCCACGAACAAACTGTGTTCGCCGGCGAACGGTTCCTGGCGAACAGTTCGGGAAATCACTACTCGGAGCCCATGCAATGTGCCCCTCCACTGACCTTTTGAGCCAGATCAGATAGAATCCCTGACCACGGATTCATCGATGCCACATACCCACCGGACTTTACGATATTGCCTACGACCTTCTCAATGGACCTGGCGGTGGGGTGTGGGGAGGGTGATCTGGAGAGCAGGATGGATGGGGGAGAGGTTGCTGGATGATTGGGAGGTGGGATGCGGGGGAGCAACTCTACATAACTTAATGATGCAAACCA